>NC_141033.1:47055000-47095000 GCF_052040795.2 Danio rerio | reverse complement strand
TGCAATGCCCCCCACCCCACACGCACACACAATATTTTGTATGAATTTAAATGTATTATCATACAATTTCTAAAGATGTTTGGTGACTAAAACATTATTTTAATAAATTTAAATAATTATATAGTAAATATATTAATTAAAATAAATAAAACTAAATATCAGTTTAATATATCGGTTTTGTTCAAATGCGGCAAAATATATGACTTATGTTTACTGAGAAATGGATAAAAATATCTTTCAAAGTCGCGTGTACTTTTTTTTATTTATGTTAAGCACTGTATATATAATTAGTCATTTTCTAGGGGGAAAAACATTCCAAGTATCCAAAAATTAACAAATTCAATAGATTAAATATGGCAATAGCCAGAATTTGTGCAAATGAAAGATTTGTTTGCATCAGGGTCAGTGTAGAGTTTTTACTTAATTTTGAATACTTTATGATTATGGATTTGTTCAGATCTTTAAGCAAAAATGAATCCTGATCGTTCAGCAAACTTTAACATCAACCATCCAGTGTTTCCCAAATCACGTGTGAAATTCATAACCCTTCTTTCAGACTATACAAGTCTATATATATCCAAGTCAACGTTGTATACTGCTGCTATTCTAGCTGCTTCTGATTGTAATGGAGAGCAGTTTACATACAGTGACCTCCTGCGTTATTGCTCACTATTGGTGACGTTAAAGAAAAAGACCTAGATGTGTGGACACAGTGTGCGTTGTGTTATTAGCTGTCTAAATATTCCCAGACCGGTCGATAGCTCGTCTGCTAAGACAAATGACATGGTTACTAAAATCTTGCTAGAGCAAAATAAAAACTCTTAACAGCAGTCATTACTCTGGGAGGCCAATTAAACAAAAAAACAGCATCTCAGTGCAACGCCATCTGTAGACAACAGCCACCAGTGTGTGTGCGGTTTGTATTTATGTGTGTCGTCCCAAGAAAATCTAGGGCAATTAACAGAACAGTCGGAGCATGAGCAATTATAGAATGGCTGTTTTGGTCGATCCAGAGAGAGTGTGTGGTCCCTCTGAGTCTCTCCTCTGGAATTCTTATCCCGTTCGGAGGTGGCGACCCGGGAAGTGCTCGGATGGTTAGTGACCCCCGTCACCCAGCGGAGTTCGGCTCTCAGAGCTTTTGCCTGGGGTTTTTAATTAAAACTGCACCCCAGTTCAAAGCACTCCGAAGGTTCTTGGTACTGAGCCAGTAGGGTTGACTAAATATCTCATTTCCTGCTGCGGGGCAGAGACGAGGAAGGGCCGAGTGTAATTAGCCGATATGAGGAAGAGGAGGCTGCAGGTGTGTGCCGAGTCTGGAGGTTTGGGAATCCGTCCCTGATCTGCTTTCTCATTCAAAGGGTGTTTATTAAAAACGCCTGCAACCGCTGATCTCGGGACTGTTTAATTGGAGACTCCTGTAGTCGTTAAGGAACAAACACAAATGAGAAGTCTCTTTAATATATCATCATTTCTCCTAGAATATGAGTGCGATTAATTGGAGAGTCTGGTCATATAAATATTGAAATTTTCCGCTTGCGGCAAGCTTCAAAAGTGACTCCATGAATTTTTGTGTGTCTAGTTAGACAAGTAAAAAAAAAACATGCACCTTGTGTTTTATAAAATGTCTGAGTGTGTTTATGTGCAATAATTGACCTGTTTAAATTTTGTGCCGGCATCCTAAAGATGCTTCTCATATGGAGAATGAAGTCACATGCATTGCTCAGGTATGACTTCCACAGAGTGTAAAAAGCTTGATGGTTCTGTGAGTCTCGTCTATCAAATCTGATCTTTTTTTTTTGTATTTTCTATTGAATTCAAGTCAGGTGATTGGGTGGGCCATTCTACAGCTTGATTTTCTTTCTCTGAAAGCATTTGAGAGTTTCCTTGGCTCTGTTTTGGATTATTGTCCTGCTCAAATGTCCACCATGGGTTTATCTTCATTGGACTGAAGTAGCTTATATTCATTTACAGCGAGGAAGGGGAGAGAGTATATATATATATATATATATATATATATATATATATATATATATATATATATATATATATATACAACAGTTCTGTCTGGTTCTCAAGTCTGATTGGCTGTTAGCTGTGCGATATTCTATAATATCGGAACTCCTACAGCCTCTTTACCCTTTTTGTATTACTCCGCCCACATACAGCCAGCAAAAAGCAGACACTACAGATCTAAAGCTTAAAAGATGCAAGCTCAACTGTTTAACTGTCAGCTTATGATTTGAATCCGGAAGAAAGTAGTTCCTCATACAAAAGGGTTTTTGAGACTCTCCATGTTTGATTTTGTTTTTATATACACAATTATGCCGTCACACTGTTGTATAAATGCAATATCACACTCGTAGCAGTGCGATATGGCTGTATATTGCACTGGTGGGGACACTAAGGCACTCGGCCTGCGGCCTCGTGCCAACGCACGCCTCCCACCAGTGCCGATATACAGCCATATCGCACTGCTACTCGTGTGATATTGCTCATATATATATATATATATATATATATATATATATATATATATATATATATATATATATTCTTTTTTCAAAACAGTACAGAACTAAACAAACAAACAAACAAACAACAACTACAAATTCAAAAGAAAATGGAAACAAAAAAGACTGTACAATGCAAGTGTCAAAGGTCACTGAATACAATCTTATTTACATTTGTATTTATAGTTGATAAAATATGGTTGCTCTATAAAATTTTGATTGCATATCAAAGATCAACAGGCTCCAGATATATATAAAATAAAAGCACCACAATAAAATTAAAACAATACATTTCTTCTCAACCATTTACTCCAGTATGCAGAAGGAAAGTGTCAGTATTTCCATATCATACATCTCTTTTACAATATCATGCCATTCACCTATAGTTAGAAGATCTTTCTTGAACAATTTTTTTGTAATTGCCTTTTTGCTGGTTATTAGTAGTGTATTAAGAAGATATGCGTCATTTTTTGGTATTTTTGAAGAGTAAATTCTCAGGTACATAGTTTTTAACTTCATTCCAGATTCAATCCCATTATTGCTTTTATCTCTTTATTCAAATCTTGCCAATAGGTGTGGATAATAATTAAAATCACAAAATATGTGGAAATGATCAGCCAATGTATTTCCACATTTTCACCAGCATTCACCTTTTTTGATCTCTAGTTTGAAAGTATTTTATTTTAGGTGTCTTAAAGAACCTGATTACATTTTTTCCAAATAAGTCCCCTCCTTGAACCTGAATTAATTGTGATCATCTGTGTTTCCCAAATAGTTAACCATTGCTCATTTGTTATTTAAAATGTTATACTCTATTTATGTTTTTCTGTATGTTATTGTGTGCATTTAAGTATAATGCAACTTTGATTTCTGCAGTTTTGTGTTTTATAAATGCCTCTGTTGTAGTAATGAGGATCTAATGAGCAGCACTATTGAGAAACATTCCAGAGGCATTAAAAAGTAATGAGAATTCTGGGTTAAATTGTGCTTAATAGTCATGGAAATAATAGCATAATTTTAATGGTCCTGAAATAGGCTTCATTTTCTTGAAGCAAAATATATAGTAATTGGAGTGAAATGTGACCTTTTCTTGACAGGTTTCATAAGATTCACCCATTAAATTGTACAAGAAGTTAAGTAAAGAGGATATTGACTGGTGCATATAAACAGTGACCTTTGACCCTCAACATTGTGACCTTTAGAGAAACCCAAGTGAATGTTAGAGAACGTAGATCTTTTCATATTGACTGAAGATATCAGATGGCTTCTGCCACAGGCTTTAGCATATTATTTACCTCAGATAGACTTCATTCAGATACAAACAGTTCAGATTATTGTGAAATTCAGGTGATAAGAAGATATTTTATTCTTCAGGGACTGCAAGGGAACAGGGTAAAACGAAATAGTTTCCACCATACTTCCCCAGTTGATTGTTTACATTTAGATTTACAAATATTTTTAATATATTTTCTAATTAAAGTTGCATTTTTTAATACAAAAATATGAATATTGGATGAAGTCAGATTTAAAATCCTTTCTTTCTTTCTTTCTTTCTTTCTTTCTTTCTTTCTTTCTTTCTTTCTTTCTTTCTTTCTTTCTTTAATTGTTTTTGTTTCTGTTTATTTTTCTTCCTTTCATTTTGCTTTTCTTTCTTTCTTTCTTTCTTTCTTTCTTTCTTTCTTTCTTTAATTCATCCATTTCTCCACCTATTTATCCATTTATCCATCAATTTCTCCATTCATTTATCCACCTGTTAATCATCCTGCCATTTATCAATTTATCTATCAATTTCTCCATTTCTCAATCTATTTCTTCTTTTCTCCATTTCTCAATTTCTTCATCTAGTAATCCTTTTATCCATCCGTTTATTCATTTATCCATCCATTTATCCATTTCTCGATTTAATCATCAATTTATCGGTTTATTTACGTATTTAATCATTTATCAATCCATTTATTCATGTGTCCATTTACTTAGCAATTTATCCATCCATTTATCCCTTTATCCATGCATTTATACATTTATCCATCCATTTATCCAGCAATTTATCCATCCATTTATCCCTTTATCCATGCATTTATACATTTATCCATAAATTTATTCAGCAATTTATTTATTCATTTGTCCATTTATATATCCATTTATCCAATTGTCTATCTATTTATCCATTTATTTATCAGTTTATCCATTTATCCACCCATTTATCCATCTATTTATCAATTTACCTGTTTATTGATCCATTTATCCAATTGTCCATCTATTTATCCACTTATCCATCTATTTATCAATTTATCCATCCATTTATTCATTTATCTATCCATTACACTGGTATTTATCCATGTATCCATCTGTTTTTTCATTTATTTATCTATTTATTCATTTATTTTTTTACAAAGGATATCTTGGAAATTTCAACAGTTCGTAATTCAGAAAATAGCTACAAAACATCTGCAAAATAACATTATATATAGAATTTATCGAAATCATATATATATATATATATATATATATATATATATATATATATATATATGTATATATATATATATATATATGTAGAACAAAAAAGTAGAATAAAATGTTGTATTCAATCAGGCATATTAAGCAATACCATTTCCCTCATATGTAAACACATTCAGCATAGATTTGGTTTGACTTATAAAAATCCTTCTGACACATACATGTATGGCTCATTTTGAGAAAAAATGCTGTTAGAATCTTTAAACACAAATAGATTTGACACGAGAAACAATTGAATGTGTAGTCAGCATGTTTTCTTTTAATATCCGCAAAAAAGAATGAACATGAATAGCTCAAAAGCCCACAACCTTAAAATTGACAGGCATGTGAATAAAAAAATAATTGAAAAAAGTGCAATATCTCACGTTTGGTGCCTGATGATATTACAGTATAGTCACACTGGCATCTGCTCAACATCCTCATTTTTAAATGTGAGTAAAGTCATATCTAAGAAATAACAAAAAGAAGCATGTCAGTTATTCTGAGACCGAACAATCACATCCAATTATCCGATCTTTATCAGAACGCATCTACAAAATGTAAATAGCCTACATTTAACGCAAATGTAAAAGTCATTGATACAGAAAGTTATTCATATTCACATTCATCCAGAGTGAGCTGAATTTTCAATAAGGCCTTCCTGTGGATTGACAGCAGGTGCATTGTGGATCTGTGCCCCCAGACCAGCCAGATGGAGGCAAAAGCTCATGTTTATAAGAACAGGTTTATGCTATTATGCAGATAATCCTGCAATCTGAGCTGTAATGATATGATGCAGAGGCATGCATTACAGAATAAAGGACACACTCTCCATTCCTTCCTCACTCTATCCATGAGTGTGTGTGTGTGTGTGTGTGTGTGTGTGTGTGTGTGTGTGTGTGTGAGAACAGCTACAGAATTGTTGACACTGATTTGTTGGGAATGTAAACAGAATGAGATTGAAAGCTGTGGAAAAAAACATAGGCCATTCTGGATCATTCACATGTGTTCATTATATCCAAATGTGCTGCTAACAGTCATGTGATGCTCCATTTCAGGCAATATGAAGTGTAGTAAATAATTCAGAAGATGCTGGTGGGATCAAACAGCAGCGTCTGCCTGTGTTTGTGCTCTTCTGAATTCAGAAAAGTGTGTGTGTTTGTGTGTGTTGTGGGTTTATCAGTACAATACCATCATTCCTACATTTTAACTATGACAAAAGGGTCACACTTTAAAATAAGGTTCATTAGTTAATGTTAATTAATGCATTTACTAACATAAACAACCAATAAACAATACATCTACTACTGCATTTGTTCATGTTAGTTAACGTTAGTTAATGAAAATACAGTCGTTCATTGTTAGTTCATGTTAACTCATGGTGCATTAACTAATGTTAACAAGCATGGACTTGAATGTTAATAATGCATTAGTAAATGTTCAATTATGATTAATAAATGCTGTACAAGTGTTGTTCATGATTAGTTCATGTTAGTAAATGCATTAACTAATGAACCCTATTGTAAAGTGTTACCGACAAAAGTGATCATTAAAATGGCATACAGAAACTTAAGGGTTGTTTTATTAATATGTCATGAACTACTATGAACTAATATGAACTGTCTTTTTAAGAGAGTGTTTCTAAACCATGTTCTTGGAGGACCACCAGCACTGCACATTTCTATGTCTCTAACCAAACACACCTGACTCAGATCATCAGCTCATTAGCAGAGTCTGAAAGACCTGTAATGGGTGTGACAGACCAAGGAGACTTGTAAAACATGCAGTTTTGGTTGTCCTCCAGGAACGTGGTTGAGAAACACTGCATTAAGTCATGATGATTTTAGAATATTATCAATACTGAAAATAGTAGAAATGTGCTTTAATATATTGTGGTTGGAAACCTTGATTATTTCAGAATTTCTTGGACAGATTTATTCATTTATTTTATTTTTTTGGTAAACTGTCCCTTTAAGACATGATGATTTCCCCTCCAAAGAATTTTTTTAGAGAATTATCAATGCTAAAAAAAAATAGAAAATATGCATTAAAATACACTCGTTGGAAACCTTGATTATCTCAGCATTTCTTAGAAAGCTCAGAAGAACATTTCAGATCAATATAATACATCTTGCCTAATTAAAGGTTAAAAGTATTACAATAAATAAGAACACAATATATTTCCCTCAGCCTTTTGAACAGTATTTTTCATGCTTGATGCAAAGCTTTGTGAAGAATAAATATGTTGCTTTTATAGAGCTTCACACACACACACACACACACACACACACACACACACACACACACACACACACACACACACACACACACACACACACACACACAGCGTCACACAAAAAATCAATGGTTCTGCTCATTGGTGTATTGGGTCGGGTCAGTGTGTCATTCATGATTTTCTCCTCTGGCCTTTGGTCATCAGATGAGCTCCAGAGCGTCTAATAGAATTGAGTGATAATTTGACATGGTCATTGTGGTGCGGTTTAGCGCGCTGGCAGATTAATCTCCGTGGAATTGGCAGGGAATTCCCTACGGATCAGCACATTTCCCAGACCAGCTCTCTCAGACGGATGTGATGTTTTCATTTGGAGCTTCATACTGCTGGTGAATTTACTCAAGCATTATACTTAGAGTTCTTTCTGACCCTGAGGAAAATCCATTCATGTGCGCTCTTACAAACACACACACACACACACACACACACACACACACTTGTACAGCTATCTTTATGGGGACTTCCTATAAACGTAAGGATTTTTTTACTGTAAAACATATGACTTTTTTTATTTGCGGGGGTAAAAGTAGAGATTTTGTGGATATTTTTTTTCAAAACTTATGAAACTGTTTGCTTCAATCGTTGTTTTTGCTGTGAAATGACACAAAAAAGGCATAGTTCACCCAAAAATGGAAATGAATCACTTATTTTAGACAATAGTAGGTGTTTTCACTGCAAAAAAATGATTTTCTTAGAGTTTGTATCTTGTTTCTAGTCCAAATACCTAAAACATCTTAAATCTTAAATCTTAAAGCTAAACCTATTGTCTTGTTTTAAGAAATACTGTACCGAAATTAAGTAAGTTTTTCCTTAAAACAAGCAAAATAATCTGCCAAAGTGGTAAGCAAAATTTTTTTACTTACCCCTGTAATGTGAAGTGATGCTGACAACAGAAGTGGGGATCAAAATGCAGGTTTATTAGAGAGGTCAGGTAAGCAACGGTCAACACAGGGCAAACAGATGTATCCGGGCAATCCAGAGTCGTGGTCAAAACACAGGCAGATGATCAGAAGGCAGGCAGCAGACAGGAATAAACGGATAAACAAGACGAGGATCAAAACAAGGCAAAGCAAGACAAAGGAGATGCGTTGTAATGTCACAAATACAGTAAACAAGACTCAGCCACATAAATAGATCCAGCTGGAATTTAGATTATGTGTCTCTGACAGGGGAAACAGTGTATCAAGGAGTATGTGGAGGACTTCATTAATTAACATCTTTGGATGAGGTATGTTTAATGAGCTTTTTTTGTGGTGGGCTATCTGAACCTCTATATTGCTCTATGTCATTGCACAGTCCATTGGACTTTAGGAAAATATATTGATTGGGCCTTAAATGTGTCTGGGTGAAAGGAAAGCAAGACCCACTTGCAATGGGGCTTTCTGCTCAACCCAGGAATAATATAATGCTGGCATCTCCTGTACTCATGTCCCCTGTTCACCAACCCAGACCACAGCTGGTTCACAAAATGGCCGCCTCCAGTTCTCCAGCTCACAATCTGCCATTAAATGGACTACATGTTCCATTCATGCACCACTCACACTCCTGGCCTACGTCCCTATTATTGCAGACAGGCACAGCTGAAGCTACTCATGTACTGATTACTCTGACTATTTATACAGCACACACACACACTTCTGAGTCTTGTTATACTGAACTGTGAACATTACAATGTGTGTTCCTTGGCCTCTGTGTTTGAACCTTGCTTTGTTTTTTTTTTTGTTTTTTTAGATTGTCTGCTGCCTGCCTTTTGTCCATCTGCCTGTTTATTGACCACCACTGTGGATTGCCCGTTTACATCTGTTTGCTCCTGTGTTGACTATTGCTTGCCTGTTCATCCTGCTAATAAACCATGAATTTGGATTCGCACCCCCCCTTGTCAGCGTCCACTTCACATTACAACCCTATTGGCAGATTATTTTGCTTGTTTAAAGGAAAAACTCACTTAATTTTGACATATTATTTCTGAAAACAAGACAATATGGTTTGCGTGTCTAGAAAAGGCTTTTTTATATAAGAATTTGTAGATATTTGGACGAGAAGACAGAAAACCGAGGTAAGAAAAGCTTTTTTTGCAGTGTTGAATGAAAATCTGTAACCATTGACTTCCATAGTAGGAAAAAAATATCTCTACCTCTAAAACCAACATTCACAGGAAACAATCTGCATTTTCACTTTTTCAAAGTACATTATTTTGTGTGATTTATGACCAAAAAAAAAAAAAGAAAAAAAAAATCCTTAGAAGAAAAATAACCCCTGCAATGTTAAAATTGACTGGTATTGCTATACTTGTGGGCATATTATTTTGGTCCACAAAACATGAAGTAAACAAGGCACATGCTCACACACACACTGGACTGTGTGTGAGGAGTCTATTAGACAGATTCCTCTTTATTGACCGAGCAGGGTGAGGTCAGAGTTCAGACTGTGTTACACAGCCACATAGATTTAACCTTCACCTCTGTATCCTGTGTGTGTGTTTGTGCTCTGAGTAGCTCTTAACAGCCTATGCTTCTCTCCGATTTGTATTCAATGTATTTATTTAAAATTTTTTTGGTATTATCTGCTGATTTTCATGTCATATATTTAATTTAATTATTGTGTAAAATAGTGGATCCCAAAGTGTGGTCGGGAGACAATAAAGGGGTGGGTGGGGGTTGGGGGGGGGTTGATTTCCGAAAATATTGTATATGTTATTAAACTATTAGAATTACTAGGGATGACCCGATCTAATCACGTGATTGGAAATCGGGCACAGTCACGCAATTTCAGACTTGATCAGAAGCTGATGTTACCTCCTACTCAGGACATACATATATATTTATATTTTTTAACACATGTATATTTGTAAATGTATAGAGTTAGACCTCTTTTTTGAAACAGCAATAGTGTTAGTTGCAGCAGACTGACTTAACAGCACAATGTTAAACTTTGACACCTTTACTGCACTCACGTACATTAAAAATAAGTGCCACGACTGAACATAAAGGAGCGATCTCCAAGTGGCAGTCTCCAAAGTTAAACCAAGAATTGTCTTGTGCTGTAAACATTGTGTCCATTATTCTCTTTAGTGAGGTTAATATTAAATTAAACAAATTAATAATGACTATAAAAACATAAGGTTGTTAGACTGTTACTTTGTTTGTGTTGTCAGTAAGCTTGTTTAATATCCTATTGGTGTGTGTGTGCACCATTGTGTGTAATGTTTGTATGTTTATAACCCCCTCCGAGGATAGTGGGTGTTGTGAGTCACTGGAAGTGTTATTTTGGGGGTCGCAGGCTGAAAAGTTTGGGAACCCCTGGTTTAAAACACATGAAATACAGTTAAAGTCTGAATCATTAGCCTGCATTATAAGCCCTCCTGTATATTTTTTCACCTCAATTTCTGTTAAACAGTGAGAAGATTTGTTTTAACACATTTCTAAGCATAATATATTTAATATCCCATTTACAGTAGCTTTTTCTAAATTTATTTAATCTTTGCCATGATGACAGTACATATTATTTTACTAGATATTTTTTCAAGATACTAGTATCCAGCTTTAAGAGTATAAAGGTTTAACTAGCTTAATTAGGCAATTAAGGGTAATTAGGCAAGTCTTTGTATAACAGTGGTTTGTTCCTGTTAACAAATAAAAAACAAATAGCTTAAGGGGGCTAATAATATTGACATTGAAATATATATTGAAATAAAAAAAAAAAAATTCATTAATTCATTTTCTTGTCAGCTTAGTCCCTTAATTAATCCGGGGTCGCCACAGCGGAATGAACCACCAACTTATCCAGCAAGTTTTTACGCAGCAGATGCCTTTCCAGCCGCATCCCATGTCTGGGAAACATCCACACACACTCATTCACACACACACACACACACACACACACACACACACACACACACACACACACACACACTACGGACAATTTAGCCTACTCAATTCACCTGTACCACATGTCTTTGGACTGTGGGGGAAACCGGAGCACCCGGAGGAAACCCATGCAAAGGCAGGGAGAACATGCAAACTCCACACAGAAACGCCAACTGAGCCGAGGCTCCAACCAGCGACCTTCTTGATGTGAGGCGAACGTGCTACCCACTGTGCCACTGCATCACCCTAAAAAAAATAAAAAATTACTTATTATTATAGGAAATACTGTGAAAAATTCCTTGCTCTCTTAAACATTGTTTGGGAAATATTTTAAAATGAAAATTCACAGGAGGTGTGCTCTGAGTAGCTCTTAACAGCTAACAATTATTATTTTTTTTTGTGTTGGTATTATCTGCTTATTTTCATGTCATATATTTAATTTAATTATTGTGTAAAATAGTGGTTCCCTAAGTGGGGTCGGGAGACAATGGGGGGGGGGGGGGGGGGGGGTGATGGGGGGTCGCTTGGTGATTTCCAAAAATATTGTATATGTTATTAAACTATTACAATTACTATAGATGACCACATCCAATCACATGATCGGAAATCGGGCCCAATCTGGGAAATAATTTTAACTTTAACTGTATTGATTTTATATCTATAAAATGAAAGTAACTGATATTTATTAAAACTCAAATTCAAATTGTATTTGTCTAATACACAGTACGATATGCAGTGACATGCTTCTAGTATCCGCATCCAAAATAAAGCACTAAAAGTAGTTCAAAAATGCCATGCATGCTATAGTGTATGTGCCAAATCTTCTGTTCAGTATTTTTTCTAAAGCCACACTCACATCAAGGACAACAGCTATAGCAATAACTACAGCAGTCAACATTTAAAATGGACGAAAACCATTGGTCAATGTTGTCCTAAATCTATTGATATACACCCACTCTTGGCTTTTCTTAAAAAAAAAATGTTTTGATCCACTTTAAATGTTCCTGTATAAAGTTTAAACTATACCATCTCAACACCCCACCAGCATTGTTAAAACAAATAATTAACTAGGGAATTTTTTTTTTTTGGATGATTTGTACAAAGGTAATATATTTTAATATATTAAGAAGACATGCAAATACACTGCAATAGAAACAAACAAACAATGTTGTTCTGAAATTCCAGAATCAGTCTGTCATGAGAATGATTCAGTTAAATACCTGAAACATCAGACATCCAAACACAAGAAAACACAGCAGTATTGCTATGTACATAATCTAAGCTACAACGTTTTCTATTGTTGCAAAAAAATAAAAATAAAATAATAATAATAAAAATAAAAGTGAATAAATGAATACAATTAAAACAATAAATAAATACATTAAAATATAAATTAAAATAAAATAAAATGTTAATTATTTAATATTTTTTCTCAATTTCTATTTTCAGAGAGATTTTTTTCAACTCATTTCTAAACAGTTTTAATAACAAATTTTTAATAAACAATTTATTTTATCTTTGCCATGATGACAGTATATTTAAGACACCTAGGGCGCAAATTAAAGGCTTAACTAGGGTTATTAGGTTAACTAATCAAGGTAGGGTAATTGAGCAATTGTATAACAGTGGTATGCTCTGTATTCATTGGAAAAATAATGCTTAAGTGGGCTAATAATATTGAACCAAAAAAACTTTGTTAAAAAAACTTTGTTAAAAAAATAACATCTGCTGTTTTAAAACAAATGAGACTTTCTCCAGAAGAAAAAAATATTATAGGAAATGCTGTGAAAAATTCTTTGCTCTGCTAAACATTATTTGGGAAATATTTTTAAAAAGTTACCGGAAGGCGAATCATTTTGACTTTAACTTTAAGTGATAGAATTGTTCTCTTGAGCATGTACGATGGGGATGTTGCTTTATTTACAGAAAACTGTTACAAAAAGAAAAATGGCACCCCCTCTCTACTAACCCAATCCCTGATTAACAAAGAGTAAAGAGTGTTTAACAAATTAGTATTGAAAACATAAACTTACAATCAAAAAGAGGTTAAAACAAAGGCTGTATGAGGTGGTCAACAGAATCAACAGAACTTAAACAAATTAAAGCTCCTAATCAACAAATAATGCTTAAAGGATTAAACAAAGCATATTTTTAAAGTCTCAAAAAGAGCCTCCACACACACACAAAAACACCACTGTTCCATTGGAGACAAGCTGCTTAAATGCCCACGACTTTACTCGTCCTCAAATCACTGAATGGGTCATTAGTGGCAGCAGGTGACGTTCATCATCACCTATTAGGGTGAAGCAGAGAAGGAGAGAAAGAAAATACAAAACAGAAACAAATACGTCCTGGGACGTAACAGCAATGCATCAATCTGGTATTCAGTTTTCAATTTTGTGCGAAAGTATTAGTTCATTAGTTCTTTAGTGGACGCATCGATTCTCAGAATTTGACTATGAGTTGGCAAAGCAGTCGTTCAGATCTCACTGTAATGGTGCAGATAATGTGGTGAAGGTACTGTAATCTCCACCTGCAGAACACTGGAAATAGCCATCTTGTTAGTGACCATGAGATCAAGATAATTGTGAGTTCAGAGAGCATTTACCTCTCAGATTGCTCCATTAAAAAGACTACATTTTCCAGTGTAAGTCAATTCTCTTTTTCCTTTCTTTTTGTGTCCTGCAGATCTGGATAAGCCTGTGCTCACGGTGCACCAGACGGTTGGTGATGTAAGAGGAAACTACTATCAGGAAAAAACAGTGTTTTTACGCTGTACAGTGAACTCCAACCCTCCTGCTCGCTTCATCTGGCAACGAGCAAACAATCCAATCGAACAGAGCAAAGACAACGGCGTGGACATCTATGAGCCTCTGTACACACAGGTACAACATACAAATTTGTCTTTGTGTCATGATTTATGATGGTTATATATGAAGATGGTTATGTCTTTTAGACCCTAACTTTACACCTGAAGCATACAGAATCACCATCATCATCATCATCATCCTTATATAATAATAATAATAATAATAATAATAATAATAATAATAATAATAATAATAATAGCGGTTCATTCCGCTGTGGCGACCCCAGATTAATAAAAGGACCAAGCCAAATAGAAAATGAATAAGTGAATGAATAATAATATATTTTTTGATTTATTTAGTTATTTGTTTATTAATCATTCATAATGTAATAAATATAAATATTGTATTATTTTTCTATATTGTAATATTTCTATAATAATTTATTTATTACAATATTTAGTAGGTTTAACATTTGTTGTTTGGCAAGTTATTTATTTATTTATTTATTTATTTATTCTTATCATTTTTGTTGTTGTTAGTAGTAGTGGTAGTAGTAGTAATATGACCATTAGGATTAATAATAATAATAATAATAATAATAATAATAATAATAATAGTAATAATGAATCAATGTTAATATTGTTATTATAAATGTAGTATATTTATTTATTTGGTATTGTTAATATAATTAATATAAATTTTGTATTATTTTTCATATTGTAATATTTCTATAATTGTTTGTTTATTGCAATTTTTAATAGGTTTAAAATGTGTTTATTAATTAATTAATTTATTATTATTATTATTATTATTATTATTATTAGTAGTAGTAGTAGTATTGTTATTATTAATAATAGTAACAAACATATATATATATATATAGATAGATAGATAGATAGATAGATAGATAGATAGATAGATAGATAGATAGATAGATAGATAGATAGATAGATAGATAGATAGATAGATAGATAGATAGATATGTGTGTGTGTGTGTGTGTGTATATATTATTGGTTTATATTACTATAATATTATATAATATATATTATAAAGTATAATATTTCAAATATATTTCTATAATTATTATTTTGTTACACAATTTAGTAGGTTTATTATTGTTTTAGGCAAGTGATTATTATTATTATTATTATTATTATTATTATTAGTAGTAGTAGTAGTAGTATTAGCATTATTATTATTAGTTATAGTATTTTAAAATAAATAATAATAATAAATATTATTTTAGGTGTATTATGGTGTTTTCATTTATGTTTTTTTTTATTCCTTTCTTTATATCTATAGGCTTTGTAGACTTGTAAGGAAAACAGATTATTCCAAAGCCCAAGAATAGTCTTTCTTTTCTTTTCTTTTCTTTTCTTTTCTTTTCTTTCCCTTTCTCCTTGTGTTTGTTGCAAAGTTTGTCAAATTTACAAACTTTTGGAAACAATTTTGTAGTAAATCCACCCACGTCCACACACAGCTGGGCAGTATGCAAAAATTCCTCAGTATAGGCTTTTTATTCCCTAAAACAGAAAGTTAGATTAATTAAAGTTGATAATCATTTGAATAGCGAATAACCACAGGGGGCCTGGCCAATCACAGGGAAACGCACTCAATAAATCAGCAATCCATCAGTGATGAATTCATAATCTGAGCACTTATTATTAAAGAGCCGTTTGAGGAAGGTGGGATGGATGGAGATTGATGGCTTTGCTGTTAATAATGAGGATTATTCATTTGCCTGATGGACTCAGTCAAAAGAATTAGAGAAATTTATAAATCCGGATTTTATTCTCTCTTTATCACGCACACAAAGCCTCCGACATCGCACTGAAATATAAGTGATGTTCCCAGGAAACCTTTTGTGGCCCATTTGTGTCCAAATTAATTATTACTGACAGGATTAACAGGATACCAACTATAGCCACATTATTTAGCCACACACACACACATTGCATTGGAAAGTTTTAGGAGTGTTGAAATAAAGAGGAACTGCCAAAATTATTGTCTTGTGTGTGTGCGTGCGTGTGTGTGGACTGACTCTCCTAAAATTGCGATGCTTTAACAGATAATTGGAGGATGATTGGCAAATGTCATGTGGTTTTCATTATGTTTAAATGCCTGCTCTGTCAAACAGAAGACATGTCTTTAGTGTGATAAACAGTTGAAACCAGAAGTTTACATACACTGAATAAAAAGGCACATAACCATTTAAAAAAAAGTCAAATGTTAATGTGACTAAACTTTTTTCTCTTTTATATTAGTTAGGATTATCAAATTTGTTTCTGTTATGCTTAATAGCAGAATAATGATATATATATATATATATATATATATATATATATATATATATATATATATATATATATATATATATATATATATATATATATATATATATATTATTATTTTTTTTTATCATTTTTTTTTTTTTAGAAATTGTTATAACTTTTCTTGAAAGTCAAGTTTACATACAATAAGATCATTATGCCTCTGAAAAAGCTCAGATGATGGTGTCAAGGTTTTGGAAGTTTCTGATTGGCTAATTGACAACATTTGAGTTAATGTGAGGCACAACTGTAGAATAGTATTTAAAGAAAAGCTCAAACACACTGCTTCCTTGTGTGACAACATGGGAAAATCAACAAGCCTGAATCAACAAAAAAGCCAAATTACAATTTGCTAAATTACACTGGGAAAAAGACTAATTTTTGGAGACATTTCCTGTGCGCTGATGGAACTAAGATTGAACTGTTTGGCCATAATGACCAGTGTTACATTTGGAGGACAAAGGGGAAAGCTTACAAGACTAGGAACACCATCCCAACTGTGAAGTATGGGGGTGGCAGTATAATGTTGTGGGGCTGTTTTGCTGCAGGAGGGACCGGTCCACTTCACAGCATACAGTAGATGGCATCATGAAGAAAGAACATTATGTAAAAATAGTGAAGCAACTCTCAAGATATCAGCCAGGAAATTAAATCTTGGCCACAAATGGGTCTTCCAAACAGACCATGACCCTAAGCATACTGCCAAATTAGTTAAAATGTGCTTTAAGGACAGCAGAGTGAAGGTTTTGGAGTGGCCATCACAAAGCCCTGATCATAATCCTATAGAAAATGTGTGGGCAGAGTTGAAAAAGCTTGTGCGAGCAAAGACAGTCAACAAATCTGACTCAGTTACACCAATTCTGTCTGGAGGAATGGGCAAAAAGCTTGTGGAAGGATACCCGAAACATTTGACCAAAGTTATACAGTTTATAAGCAAAGCTAAAAAAATAACAAGGAAATGTCTGTAAACTTTTGACTGTCTAAATAATAAAAAAAATTACAAAAAAAAAATCTCTCATTATTCTGTCATTTAGTAAATGTAAATCATTTAGGTAATCCTAACAGACCTAAAATAGTAAACATTTCGTATGATTTACCTTTAAAAATGCTTATGTTTCTTTTTAAGAGTGTATGTAAACTTCTGGTTTCAACTGTATGTTTACTATGTGTATGTTTTCAGGGGGAGACGAAGGTGCTGAAACTAAAGAATCTCCGGCCCAAGGATTTTTCTGATTACACTTGTCTAGTGTCCGTACGCAACGTGTGTGGTATTCCAGACAGCTCCGTCACCTTTCGGCTCACCAACACCACCAGTGAGTTTTCAGCCATTAATAACATACTTTGCGTAATTGGTAACACTTTTAAATAACGACTCATAAAGTAATTTATTTACTAACATGAACAAACAATTAGCAATACATTTATTATAGTATTATTCACCTGTGTTATTATTAAGTTAAATAATGTTAGTTCATGTTAACTCACAGTGCATTAGTTAATACTAACAAGCACAACTGTGGGTGTCAATAATGCCTTAGTAAATGTTGAACTATGATTCAAAATGCTTCACATGATTATTTATGCTTAGTTTATAATAATAAATGCATTAACTAATATTAACTAATGGACCATTATTCAAAAGTGCTACCACTTAAGTTATTATCCACTCTGTGGAACATGGTCTCATCACAAACAAATACACAGCACATATACAGTTAGGGATGGCTGAAGTGAAACTGACGTTTTGACACAGTGTCCAGATCCTGAAGCGCAAGTGTTTCGAAACACTGCACTGAAGCATGATCCAAAACACCCAAGTCACATGACTAAAGTGTTTTAAAAACACCAGAGGCCTCATGTATCAACACAAAAACTTTGCGTACGCCAAATTTCATGCTCAAAATTGCTCACGTTTGGATTTACTAACGATGAACTTAACGTGGGAATGTGCGCAGCTCCACGCCAGCTTTTTGGCTGGCGTACGCACATTTTTTTTGTGCGTGTCTGTTTTATTTCCATTGGCGACTCCTAGAGGCAGTTGTGTTAAATTCCTCTCTACAAAGTGTCTGAGACTTGCAATGGCAGCTGTATGAGACGGGTTCATCTAGCAGGTATATAAGGTTTCCACAACATACAGTTGACCAGCCAAACATTAAAGCACAATTTGCAGCGGTCGCCAGTTTTCCCAATGTAATCTGAGCTATCTACTGCACACACATTGCTATTAAGACACTATCTGAAGATGAATTTGCATGCGTGAATCAGAAACATTTCCATTCAATAAATGTGCAAATAAAATATGATGCACAAACTTATTAATGATTCCTACTTGTCTTTCTCGTGATAAATAGTTGGCAAAATCTTATATGTAGTGGGGGAAAAAAGAAGAAAGAGTTCATCAGACGCTGGATTCGAACCGAGTTCATGCTCGAACGTGTCAAAACAAGTTGCTATGCGTCTTACGAGCTGCGCCACTGAGACTATTAGTAGAACTGCAACATTTTTCACCTATAAATCTCACTATTTCTTTTTTTGATTAACTCAGTGCGATGTTCAGACCCAACTGTGTTAACCGCATCAGCTTAACTCTCCCACTCTATTTTTTTCTTTTGTTGTTAATTCCGGAGGACAAACTTGCAAATAACACCGCTTTTCTCCGGTCTACCTCTGAAAGCAGCACCTACAATTCACATTTTGTTCAAAGTTTCTCTTTTTGCTTGATTTTGTCATTGCTTTTTCGTTGAGTTTTGCCATTAGCATAGTCATTAGCATATTCATACGGGGGAGGAGGCAGGGAGGAGTTTTGCGCTCGTGCATGTTGCGCTCAGTTTCACGTTCATTCAGATGTACAAAAAAATATGCGTGAGATTCGGCATACGCAGTGTTTTAAACATCTGAATTTTTTTCTACGTACGCACATTTACAGCTTTGTGCGTACGCAATGTTTTAGTATGATTTCCACGCAAGTTTTTGTACATGAGGCCCCTGGTCACTTGACTAAAGCGATTCAAAGCATTGATCAGTTCAGAAGCGTTTCGAGACCTGGCGAATCTGCATTTGACTACCAGGGTCAAATGAATCTTCTGTATAGTTTGGCCTAGTGGACTGTGCGTGTGCACGCTGTTACTTTGCATCAAACGACTTTTGGGTTCGAATCCCGACTTGTACAAATACTTCAAAATCATGGTTTTATGTGTTTTAATCATGTTTCTGTTTTATGGTGTTGTCTAATTTTTGTAACACTGTAAAACAATAAATAATATTTTTACAGTACTCTGATGGTTGGGTTTAGGGTTTGGGTAGATGTTAATAAAATACAATAAATGGGAAATTTAATGAATAATAGAAATAATTCTTGTGAACTTCTCGCCACAAATGTGTCTGATCTAGCAACAACCCTGTTTCATGACCAAAACAAGACAAATTTTTCACAGTGTTTATTCGTATGTCAGACCAATGTTGAAACAAAACCATACAAGAACAAAGCATTACCAACTGGTATAAAATAGCTGTATCAACCTGGAATCGAACCCACTATCCCAGCATGGTAGTCAAAAATCCTAACCACTCCACCTAATCAATTGAATGTTGAGGCCTGCAAAGTGGGGTTTAATACCTCAATTTGCTCAACTGTTCTTTGCTGAAACTGTTTCAGTGCAATACATTAAAAAATGACCACTAGGTGTCAACGTAGAGTGGAGTTTCAAAACGTTTCGAAGCTTTGACACATTTGCTTCGACTGTTTCAGGGTTTCATGAAGCCTTGCTATACAGTTGACACCAGAAGTTTACATACACTGTATAAAAAGGCACAAAACCATTAAAAAAAAAAAATTAATGTGACTAAACTTTTTCTCTTTTAGGTAAGTTCAGATTATCAAATTTGTTTCTGTTATGCTTAATAGCAGTATAATGAGGGAGATATTTTTTGAGAAATTGTTATAATTTTCCTTGAAAATCAAAATTACATACATTAAGATTATTATGCCACTGAAAAAGCTCAGACGATGGTGTCAACAACAACATGGTATATTTTTCAAGTGCACTGTAAAAAGCAATTAGTTACTTTACTTTAAAAAAGTGAGTAAACCCGTTGCCTAAAAAGTAACAAGTCGATTACACTCCGCAAACACTTAACTAAACTTTTTTATTTAACTTTTATAATAATAATAAGGCAACAAGATACTCTCTTTTTAAAGTAAAGTTAATTAACTGCTTTTTGCAGTGTATCGTGCAGCCCTACACTGTAAAAATGCAGGGCTCCACACATTTCTTTTATGTTGTCCCAACACAAATCAATTAAGTTAACTTACAGTAATTGTATTTACAAATTTAAGTGGATTGAAAATAAAATAATTAAACTGTCCCAAACAAAATGTTGGTTCAGCTCATATTAAAGAAGTAGTTTGAACGAGCAGCAAAAGTAATGTTTTGAGTGTATGCTGTAAGTTTTTGCACATAAATATTCAGATTCAAAAAATCTAAATATTCATTCCTTTTGATTTTGTGAACTTTTTGTCAAAGTTCTTCCCTAATTTTATTTTGCTCGTTATATCGCAGTGTTAAAATGAATTGCGAAGGGAGTTTCTTGTTGCTGTTATACTGTAGCTTAACAGATTCTTTTCTCCTTCAGCTCCTCTTATATTATGTTTCTCCTCAAACGTTTCTTTTCCCCTGGTTATATGTTGACCTGTCAGGTTTAATTCAGCTCTCTTTGATTAAATCTGCAGTTTTCTGAGCGCTGTTCTCTGCTTGTCTGTCTGTCAGCGGCTCTGAACATTCTCGTGTGTGTGTCTTTGATCACATTGGTCTCTGCACTGCTGTGCGTCTCAGGTCTGTCTCTGTTCTCAAGGCAGACGTCGCTATCATTGTGCCGTCCCGTATTGAGATTCTTCTCGAAACCCTGGGTTTGTTTGTTGGAATAGATGCGTCAGTGGTGTGTTGTGGTTAATGCACATTGAGCTGTGGTGCTTACAGTAGGTGAGAGTTCAAAGTGACTATTACCGCCGCGTCTTATACCGCCGCCGTTTGAAATAACGGCCGCTCTGTTTTTAGTATATGACAGCAGCTTGTGAATGAGCCGCCAGGGGGCGCAAAGGGACGGGATGCGAACGGACAGAAATAGCCTTTACAGCAGCTTTAAATATGCTACTGTGCTTGTAAATGAGATTAAACAATAAGTCAAAGCATTATAATTCCTTCATTAATCATTTAAAATTTGTTAACACACTTTATTGTAAACTTTTTAAGTGCAAAGAGGACTAGTTTTGGAAAATAGAATTGAAGAAATAAAAGACAACTAACATGAAAGCACAAACATTCAGTACAAATAAGTAGTCTTAAATAAATAAATAAAGCAGTCTTTTAGCCTAAATATAGAGAGATGTTCAGTGTTTGCTATTTTGATAGGACTAAGACAAGACATTTTCATTTATTTTTTTATTTCTGTTTTTGTTTTAATTTTCGTTGTTGATTATATTTTACTATCTTATTTTATGTCTCAACAATTGTACATAATAATAAACGAATAATGAAAACTAATTAATAATGAAATTAGGCCTAAATAAATTATTTATTTAAAGATATTGCGGCGAAACACTGAGAAACGGTCAGGGGCATGGTCTAAAGAGCTTAAGTTGAATGCTGCTTCATCAAAAGCAAATAAATAAATAAATAAATAAATTGACCTACCTTAAGGAGATCACTGAAAGTGTAATAAAACAAATTTTGCCGCAGGACATAACATAAATTAAGTCTGGCAGGTTTATCTTTAATAATTTAGTTTCAGTTCAGTTTTTTTTTTTTTTCAAAACGTCAATGTTCTCCTTTAAAGAAGCTATAACTGTTGTTTTGTTTTTTAATTAATGGCTCAGTATGTTTGGTATTTTAATTTCAATTTCAGTCACCTTGCATATGCGTGTGAAATATAATGCCGCATAACCGCGAAAAAAGAAGAAAAAGCTGTCAGTTAGACCTAATTCATCAAAATGAACTGTAATAAAATACAGCATGTATGTTAATACTGGCAGAATGTGAACAAACTCAAGGTAAGGCTAAGATATGTGCTTGCTTTTTTAATGCATTTAAAAAGATTTGCGGCTACTATGGTGTATAATAATGTTTTTTCTTCCTTTTTTGTATGGTAAAGGACAATGCACATTGTTATTGATGTAAACTTAGACTAAAACTTACCATTGATAAATGTGACCTAGCCTACTTCAAGCAGATAACTTAAAGTATAATAAAAATAATTTTGCCACAGGACATAAATAAAGTCCCGCAAGTTTAGTTTTAATAATTTGGTTTCAGTTTTGTTCAGTTTTTTTTTCTCAAAACATCTGTTTTTCTTTAAAGTAAAATTGTTGTTTTTTGTTGTTGTTGTTTAACTTGTAATGGCTCTCTCTCTCTCTCTCTCTCTCTCTCTCTCTCTCTCTCTCTCTCTATATATATATATATATGTAATTATTTAATAATATATAATTATAAATATATTCTTAATAAACTTCCCAGCCACAAATATTGAAGAACACAACTTGTATAAAAACTGGGCGGGGATTAGAAAGAATACAATGGTTGTTATATAATTTAAAATGTTATTCCTCTTGTTCAATTTCTGCATGCACATTTTTTCACCCGCTACTCTGCCAGGAACTTCGCCGCTGGAGAGCCCCTTTAAAAATCTCAATCTCATGGCTCATTCTTCACGAATATAGAATTAAAATAATGGCGCGATAGGTTTATTGTGCATCCCGCGGGTGCAACCAACAAGAGTTGTGCATTTTAGTTTAACTTTTTGAGCGTTAAAAGCAGTTCTGTGTTAGTTTTTATTTAAATATATCAAGCCGAAACTAAACAGCGCATTCTCTCCGCCTCCTCGTTCATAACCAGCACGCACTGCTGAAGCAGGCAATAGAGACACTCCGTAATTCATAATCTTAGCTGATGTTTCGGAGTCGAAAGAATATATTAAAGAGAAATGTTCTTTTAACAGTCCCGATATGTTTAATCTTTTTTTCCTGTCATTTCTCTTCAGCAAATTATATTTTTTTAAAGCTGCTTGATTCTTTTAAAACCGAAAGCAGAGCCCGGCAATTGGTGTTTTTCCATAAGATACGCTTTGTGAAGTTTTTAATGTGTTTTTAAATAGTTTTATTCTATTCAAAGCAGCACCTATATGCCAATTTATCCTAAAAACGCGGCATAGGAGCCATGCATGTCATGTGTCACATAACTGCATTTTCCTACGCGTGCGCGATCAATTTCTGATCCTTTTGCATAAAGGTTTTTAATCAAAAACAGGTCATTTAATTACTTTCGATGTGCTAAAATATTTGTTAGACGAATGTTATTTTAAAAAAAGCATATGCACATATTACAATTGTAAAATAGTCTAAAATGCATGGTCTGATCAGAAATAAAGGAAATTAGTTATATTTCATTATTTAATGCATAAAATAGGCTAGTCTTTTTATAAATTGAGTTGAATTGAATTGAATTGATTTGAAACTTTTAATTGCATTTTTACGTCCTGTAAATAATAAAAGTTGCATCAGATTGATAAAAACGAATCTTAATACCTGCAAACAGGGCCACAGTTACTTCTTTTTTCACTGACTGGCATGAATGGCAAACGCGTCAGAAAAAAACTGCTGAATCTGCGCGAATATTTGGTTAACTTATAAAACAAATGTCTGGTTTAGTGATGTTAGTAATGCATAGAAAAATGCAAAGCAGAATTCTCCTAAGCTCATTAACTCATGCACTGATGACAGCGAGGGAATCACTGGCCCACCATTTTATTTATTAAAGGTATTATTTCACTGACCTGGGCTGCGTTTCCCGATAACGATTGATCTTAGCACTTAAGAGCGTTTTCTACGAGTCATTTTGCGAACGTTCGTTATTGTTTCACGTGCGTTTCCCAAAAATGCACTTAACACAATTGCACGTAGCCCAGCTTTAAGTGCAACTTAGGAGTCGCTATCCGTTTGTTAAGTGCTGAAATGTCACGCTATAGAATGGCTCGTTATTGTTGCACATATAGCAATCCATATAATTGTTCTTCTACTTGTGTGAATGTATATTCAACTCGAATAACATAAAAAAAAATATTTTTGAGCCAGTTTAAAAACATAAATTAACTGGAAATGTCGTACTGTAAAAACACTGTCTTGCTCCAATCTCGCATAAAACTAATTCTAACAGTCCTTGCCGGAAATGACATCAGCATCATTTTCGATATTTATATGAAACCTTAATTAAGTAGAATTATTTATCAATTTCTTTATCAAAAATTGCTTATCTCACATCAAAATAAATAAATAAGTAAATAAATAAATAAGCTCTTACATTTATTTTTGAAAAGTTTAGCCTAATTATCCCCACCTGATGTGCATTTGCTAATAGGACAAAAATATAAATGAATAGAGATATACGTACAAATAAAATGAATAATGACTTTGAAGAGAAGTAAATTGTAGGTGCAATTTGCCGGTTGTCCAGCAGGTGCCCTCATAACTCTGTCTCCTTACGATGCACTTAAGGCTTTACGATTACTCCAGAGCACTCGTAGATCCACTAAGATTTTCAAGTGCTACTTAAGTTACGATGCTTTTGGGAAACAGACCGTAATATTAAGATCAGTCGTACGATCATTTCTACGAACTTCTTAGGCTTACGATGCTTTTGGGAAACGCAGCCCAGAACATAACCATTTATAATATAATTAATAACCTATCGTCTAAAGCAGGCAACACTCTATTCAGCTATGTTCTGTGGTTTTACGTAAAAATATATTCGTTTTGGCGAATGCTTGGAGCGTAATATAGATATTTTAAATAACACATTAAGTTCAGTTGTTGTGCATAGAAACATTCATTTTCATAAGGCCCCATATTTAATGCGGTTTCGTTTTTAAACGCATAGGTTTTTTTAAGCCATCCGTCCTATTTTTGGATTTTGTGTATTCATGTTTATGAAAAACACTTAAAGAGTGGAGACCCCTTCCCCCTATTCATAACCAAAAGCTTGTCTGTTAGGTGTTAATGGGCATCAGTGAGGCTGAAATCATGTCGCGTTTTCACTTTCGGGCTAGTAGCTTGCAGCATGACACGCAAACCCTGCCCCCAGAACGTCCCCGGAATTAGATGTTGCATATTGTATCTGTGATCTTAAGGAAAGTGTTAAGTAGACTATTTAAGCACAGAGCGAGTAATAAAACAGCATATATTGCGTTGCGCTCAGCAGCTTTTCACTAATAAAGCTCTTCATGTAAATTTCATTTTTCAATTTTAGCGCGTCATATAAAAACATCAATGCTTGTTTGGGGACACAGAACACACTTATTTTTGTAGTTTCCCCTGATCCGTTTTTAAAGTGGCACTGCACATTTGGTTAACTGAAAAAAGGTCGCAGTTCATGCGTTCACTTACCCCAAAAATGCTCTGTTTGCATGATTTGATTATTATCATCGTATCCTAAATAAATAATAAATAAATAAATAATATTTTAAACCTTCTCTGGTGTTTACTGTTTTTAGAGAATATATAAAATCTTTTTTTTAACAAAGCCTTTGTAAAATGGCTTTGTTTAATATGGCTTTAAAGGTTTCATTTATGTAGGCTATAAAGGCCTACCTTGTTGCTTTTGCTTGTTTTATATTGGTTTATTTATTTAATGCGATTTTTATTATATCCGATATTTGTAATTCTTTAAATTATATTTCAATATGGCTTAGGCTATTTTATAAAGATATGACACTTGTTTTAAGTCTACAAAAGGGTACACGTAAAGTTTTATGTCTTTCTGTTTTATTCATATTGTGTATTATCTGCAAAATAAATAACAAAAAGAAAGAAGCTGCTCGCAGCTTACCAGAGCTGTGAAGGGAGCGCTCATTTGCTCAATCTCTCACACACACATATGCAGGCATATAAACACGCACAAACACACCGTTTAAACTTGACAAAAACTCTCGAAAACCTTTAGTCTGCTGTGTCTTTAATATGGTGTAAAGATTATTATGCGTTATTGAAACATCCAGGGGGACGCAGCAAAGTCACTTATAAATTAAAATTGTATTATTTTATGCAACAGCCTTACATTTAAAACGGAAACATAACGGTGATTATAATCAAAAAGACCTGTCAACCCATAAGGCTAGATGTTTTCTTTCCCTTATTTATTAATTTATTTGTTCATGTGCGCATGTAACTCGTGTGCCTTCGGAAAACTAGTGTAATGACGGCAAGCCATCTTTCCCAGACTTGGGGCAAAGTCCGCCTCTCCTTTCACTTCGCCCCCCAAAGCCCCAGCTGGCCCTCCTGGCATCCTCTACGTAAAACATATGCTGGATAAGTTGACGGTTCATTTCGCTGTGGCAATTACAGACTTATAAAGGGACTAAGCCGAAAAGAAAATGAATGAAAGAATGAATTAATAATAATAATAATAATAATAATAATAATAATAATAATAATAATAAAATAAAGTAATGATCTTTACACAGATGCCGCGTACGTGGCATTTTTTATTTTTAGAGATGGTTCATTTGAATTGCCTCTGCCACTTCCCCCACCTCAAACCTGAAAGTTGCAGAGAGAACTATAGCGTATTTACACCTTAGCCTCAATAGCAACTGTTCATAGCCCATTTACACCAAGACAGCGCAAGTTTAGCGGAAGAATGTCAAATCAGAATCACGCAGATGAAGCACACCAGCTACTACTATCATGAAACTATTAAAATGGCATTGGCATAACTTTATTTATTTTCAGCAGCTTTTTTTCGCTCAACAGAAATGCGGCGTTGGGAAGCATTTAATAAATAAAAGCAGGGTTAATAGTGACGTGATTCAAATGATGGATCTGCGACAGAGAAACTATAGGGGTTTTGGGAAACACTCACTACTATATCCTCCCCCCCCAAACTATGCATATTCAGCGCAAGTTACTGTAGGGCTTTGTTTGGGAAAGCACAGGTCCGCTGGTGCCGCGCGCCTCTTTCTCTGGGCCGAAGCGAGATGATTTTAAAAATATTAAAGATATAGATTAATTATTCAGCAAAATTGACATTTATTTCATATTTCACTATGCATTTCATCTGATAGGCTAATCTTTATAGCTTAATTAAACACATATTGTCAAAACCCACACGTGTATGAAAATGAAAATGGCATTTGTTATTATTAGACTCCGATTTGTTATTTGTTGCCTAGGCTATTTTCACATTTGAGGTGCTTTATTGGCATGACAAATAACTGTACATTCGTATTGCCAAAGCAGTGCAGCGTCACTGCGTACAAAGACAGTGCAAAAAGGGCAGTAGTGCAAACAATTATGGATATAACATATAATAAAGAAAATAAAATAAAAAAATTGAATAATAAAAATAAAAATAGAATCATGATAAAGGTAATGATAGTAGCCTATTATCAAAAGTAAGTCCACAAATAAGGAGTTCGAGTATTTGTGTGTTGGAGACAGTGGAGCGGGTATTGTTAGTTGAACGCACAACGCGCTCTGTGCTGGACTATACCTGCTTTGATCTGGTGCAGGCATAAATGCGCATGTGGTGGAGGCGCACTCTAAACTCACACTGGAGAAAACTGGACTAGTGGATATCACAAAGACACGCAGTTTAATTTATTTCATGTTTTGCTTAACTAATTCTTCGAATAAAACTATTGAGCTATAAAGGGGAAAAACGCAGAAGAAATTTCCCGTTACATTAATTTTAGCACAGCTGCCATTCATTTTCACATTAGTTTTTGAGTTAGGGATTAATATTAAAGTAGCCTAGTAAAAATGTCTATACTATAAATAATATTATAATTTATTATATCCATTATTATTATTATTATTATTATTAGTATTATTTTAATTATTATTATTAAGCTATACAATTGACAAAACGCAGAACAAAATATTTGCTTTCATTTTGGCATAGCTAAAGCGCACGTTTACAGTTATGTAAAAAAAACATCCCCTTCTACAGCAGCAGTCAATTTAGGACACTTAAAAATGTCTTTTGCGTTTAAAGATGATCGACCTGCGAAGTTATGTTTACAGTGTTGTAAAAGAAAAAGGTAGGCTATTTAGTGCGTGTGGATTTACCGCGGATCCACCTCTTGCGCTGCAGGCTGAATAATATAGGTAGACATGGCTTTCTGTTTGGCTACACTAATGCCTAAAAATGTAACTAAGTAACACATTAATTTTAGAAACTATTTTTAAATGGCATTTAACATTTAAATTTATTTTTTTATTTAATGTAACATTTAAATATAATTTAATTTAAAACATTTATTTTTTCCTCGCTGATTTTGGTTGAGTAATAAAGCGTGATGACTCAGATGATCTAGTTTAGCTTGCATGTGTGGGCGTATTTTGACGTCTTTACCTAAAACTTTACACATTTATAATGTTTAAAATAAAACGGAAAGAAATAAAGAGACTAACATAATTTAAACCACTTGTTTGGTGCTTAACATTATCTTTCTGCATTAATGTAAACGGTATCGTTGCCTTCATTAATAAAATCGGTAATAGCAAAACTGCATATTATTATTACTATAAAAAATAGGACTATATCGGTAATGCAAAGTAATGAATTAATAAATAGCCTAAATAAAAGGAACAAGAAAGGACCAAAGTCAGTCGTCAAGTGCAATGGGATTGCGCCCTTGCGCCCTCAGTTATGATATCCTGCCGCCGGGCCTGCTATAGCGAAACTTTATTGTTTGAGAAGAAACAAAAGCGGAAACTGTGGATGAAAACCTGGCTGGGAAGATGGTGACAACATGAATTTTCTGTTCAACGAGAAAAAAAAAATCGCAGACAGGACACAATGACGCCGTTTATTATACAACGCAGGTCGTGTTTACGATCATTAATATTAACAACTAACATTAATATCATATCAATAACTCCTCTTGCTTTAGACTTTACCTTTTAGAGCTTGTTCTTGTTGGCGCAATATAAGTTTATTGCATGTATAGGGTACGAATCAGATTATGAAGAATGATTAAGAGCATGCTTTTCCTTCATTGCATCCTTTCCGTAAGGTGTTTTATTTATTTTTTTATTTAATTTATTTATTTATAATTTTTTAAAATAATGATAACAATATTTACTGTCTAAACATTCCTCGGTATACTACCAACAAATTACGCCCCTGTACCCAAGTAGCCTACCTAAGTTAATTTACATTTCATGTAAAATTAAGAAATAAAAAAAGACCAAAGTATTATGCTAAATACAAACGAACATGTTTGTTTTTTAACTTTCGTTGATAAAACAACACAATACAGCCTAGGCTAGTTAAATATTAAATAACTTTAACTGCTTGAAACAGTAAACGTTACATTTTAGAAACTTCTCAAATACTAATCAATAATAATATAAATAGTAACGAAGAACAAAAAAGTATTGTAACAACATAAGTCAGATGTTGGGAAAAAAAAAACTGCGTCTCTCTGCCTTTTTTCTATTCATATTTTAAATTATTTGCCAGAAAAACTAACATGTTGACTTTGTTCGGTTTAAGCGGAGACTTATTTGAGATTACAATGTTTCCAGCAGCACTGAGACTGTGTGCCTGTAGCCCATACAGATACTTTTTCGCAACCGTGGCAAAGAGAGTATCTTGCTCCGCCGCCTGCATTTCTCGGAAACCAGCTCTACATTGTGGATCGGCGCGTTCTCAACTACCAAATATGCTGCTCCATTTCTCATCAACGTCTACTATTTATCAGTTTCTCTTTTGTATTTGCCCATTTTTGAAAAGGCCTCTCTACCATACCTGGCTGACTAGCTGGGCATTTGCGTTCAGTAGATGACACCGGAGCTGCCTCCGCATGTCATGGCTGGGTGACATTACCACAGATGGCTATGGAGGTTCGACGTGTTTGTCCATTTAAAACTTATTTTTCTAAACAAGCCCTACAAATAGCTTCATCCTAATTATTGATTCGCCTTACTCGTTCGCCACGAATCCAAAATGTTTCCAGATTGGCGATGTAATATAAGTTTTCCAGCAAGGTTCATGGCTGAACTTGAACTTGCTGTATCAAGTCTAAGTTAACGTTATGTTCATAAATGTATAGGCTATTTGGCAACAAAACAGAAAATGTGTGTTCTAGAGTGATTGTCGTCACGGTGACCGTCACAGCCCTTACATATGAGATTGCATACATTTGCATACATGTTTTAAGCTATAAAATGAAAGCCTCAGTTTGGTGCGGAGTTATTATTATACAAAAATCAAGAAAATCTTTGGATTTGTTTGATTCGTAGATTGTAGGCTATTTTAAAAGCTGATATTATATAAGAACTATTAATAACTGTAATTTTCAAAAAATAAAAAAATAAATAAAAAAGGGGTTTGTTGGTTGTAGCCCACCCTAAATCATCAACAGCCTGCTTTTTTTAAGTTTATGAAGCGGCTCCATACAGCACAGAGGTGATCTGCATCAGCGCTGGTTATTGTCAACACTGTGTGAAACTGTGACGAGAAATATCCTTCTTTCATTTTGCTTCTTTGGCAAAATGTGTCTGTAGAAACGTGTGTTTGCATGTGTTACCATCCCAAGAGTTAGCAAATATTTGTTGTACATTTAGGGGCCGATCACAAAGCGCACGCCTTTACGTTGCAAAAACGCGCGACGTACCGCGCTGCCTTTTATGGTTGACAAGAAAAAAATAAGCCTCTTTTGTATGTCACTAGAAAACGACTGAATTAACTGGTGTGCGCGAGTCGAGTTGCTGTCGATGTTATAATTGTAATTTTAATAATATTGTGATATTTAAGATCTATAAATAAAGCTCTGGATAACTTGAAACAGCGACCACAAGTCTCTCCTCAGTCTTTAAAAGTTTATCGTACTCACATTGACAACCCAAGCCCCGCTGTCACCTCAACAGAAAGCCTGCAGTGCTTTCATTTGACTGAACAATGAAACAGAGGTAACACGCTTTTTCCACTCGAGCACACAGCGCGCAACGGCAAAACTTAAAGCGCGCTGAGCAAGCATAAGCAGAGCATAAAACACTGGCGGCAGTCAGTAAACCATTAAACAGATGCCCCGTATGCAGCCAAACTTTAAAAATGTATAAAGCATATTTTAATCGTTTAACTGATACCATTCATCGGTTACAAACGCACCCTTTCGGTTATTGCTTAATCAGTTATTTTGAGCATCCCCAACTAAACCGCATGTGCAAGCTCTATTTTTTTTTTCTCTCACGGCCGCACGCCGGAGATCCGGCATGGTGCCGGAATACTTTAAGCCCTGGTAAGATCATGTTTATCACTATAAGAAAACTAAATCAAAATTATATTTTAATTGAACACATCTGATCACATAAGGTACACAGAAAAGTCTGTTTAGTGTTGTGAAAAGGCAAAGCTTAATATCTGTGATTAAACTGCCACCCAGCGGTCAAAAGCTGCTGGCGCATCAAGTACCGCCGTCGCCGCGGTATGAATGGCGGCATAAGGAACACATTGAAGTAGTAACATCTGTATATGAGCAATGCAAATTCATAACATATCCTGATTTGGTATCTTCTTTTTCCTGTTTTCATTTATTTATATTCCTATGGCTCAGAAACTTATTTATCAGGGGTTGCCACAGAGGAATGAACCACCAACTATTCTGACATATGTTTTACACAGCGGACGCCCTTCTAATCACAACCTAGTACTGGAAAACACCCATACACTCTCACATTCACACACTACGGCCAATTTAGTTCATCCAATTCACCTGTACAGCATGTCTTTGGGCTGTGGTGGAAATCGGAGCATCCGGAGGAAACCCACGGGGAGAACATGCAAACTCCACACAGAAATACCAACTAACCCAGCCGAGACACAAACCAGCAACCTTCTTGCTGTGAGGCAACAATGCTAACCACTGAGCCACCATGCCACCCTTTTTCTTTTCTTATAAGCGAAAAATCATAGTCCAAGCTATACACTTAAAATAAAAAGGCTTGGCTATTTTATCCCACATTTAACCCAGTAAGTAAAGCAGTAAATAAATACATACATGTCTGTGGAATGTGAAGTCAAAAATTATCAAACTTAACTATAAATGTATTAAAAAAAAAAAGAAAAAAAGTTTTACCCAGTAGTTGGGTTTTTATATTTGACCCAGATTTGGACTGAAATAACTATTTTTAGAGTGTTTGTTTGTTTGATTTTTGTAAATTTTTTAAAAAAGAATTTACCCTGTAAAGAATTCATGAATATTAATTAATTAATTAATTAATTTATTTATTAATTATTTAATTTATTTATTTATTTATATATGTTTTGTTTGTTTGTTTCTTTCTTTCTTTCTGTCTTGCGTTCTTTTATTTGTTTATTTATTATTTATTTGTTTATTATTTGTTATTTTATTTTATTTGTTTTTTATTTGTTTTGTGTGCGCGTGCGTGCGTGCGTGGGTGCATATGTTTACTTATTTATTTATTTGTTTATTTATTTACTGTTTATTTGTTTTATGTATTTATTTATTTATGTTTATTTAGTATGTTTGTTTTATTTATTTTATTAATTTATTTATGTTTATTTATTATGTTTATTTATTTATTTATTTAATGTATATTTATTATGTTTATTTGTTTTATTTATTTATTGTGTTTATTTATTTTTTTATTTTTAAGTGAATATGACTTGGGGTTGATTTTTTTGCACATCATTTAAATGACTAAGTTTACACTTGTCACTTGTGTTAATACTGGAAGCATACATTTTAACATAAATTAATGGTAATTTTTTAAATGCTTTCTTTTCATGTGTTTTTCAGCATCATTACTCAAGCCTTCAGTGTTCTGTAAATCTTCCAGAATCCTTGCAATATGCTTATTTTCTGATCAAGAAACATTTGAAATTATCCTCTAAAATCAGCATTTTTATCAGGCTCGGTTCTGTAGGCTCAGTAATAATATGTTTATGACATAGAATAAGCCCTTTTTATGGTCTTTAAAGTGAAATAACTCAAACATTTTCAATTCAAATTTCAGAGGCCACTTATACAGTAGGTTTTTGCATCTGAATTCATTTAATAATTTATTTATTTTCTCTTCATATCTCTTTATTAATCAGGGATCACCACAGGGGAATAAACCGCCAACTAATCCAGCATATGTTTTACGCAGTGGATGCCCTTCCGACAGTAACCCAGCACTTAGAAACACCCATACACACTCATTTACACACATGCACTATGGACAATTTAGTTTATTCAATTCACCTATAGTGCATGTTTTTGAACTGGGAGGTAAACGGGAGCACCCGGAGGAAACCCACACAAACACAGGGAGAACATGCAAACTACACACAGAAATGCCGACTGGCCCAGCTGAGGCTCGAATTAGTGACCTTCGTGCTGTGAGACTGCAGTGCTAACCACTACGCCACCATATGTTCATTCTATACAGTAGTTTTTTGCCCATTCTTACAAGGTATATAAAATATTCACACAGAAAGCTTCCTTTCTTGTTTCTTTCTAAGATGCTTTGACACGATCCACATTGTAAGAAGTGCTACAAAAATAAAGATGAATACATTCTTTAGCATCAAAATAAATTGTTTGTGTAATCTACTATGAATAAAATACAACGCGGAAACAAAAATACGCCCATGACTGGCAAAATGAACGAGAAATCTCTACTACAACAACAACAAAAACAAAAAAAAAAACATGACTACAATACCCAGAGAAACCCTTTATGAATTAGTCATGTAAAAAAACATGTTTGTTCGTGTTCAAATTAGCAGCATTAAGAATTCATGCTCAAGAAACAAGTTCAAAGCTTGCAGAGAAAATCTAAAAGTAGCCCAGAAGTTCCCCCTTTCTCTCTGTGCGTGTCTTTATTTCTCTCGTTTCTCCTTTTCTCTCTCTGTCGTGATGAGTTTGAGACACTGTTGATTCGTTTTTTTTTCTGCTTTCTCCTGTTAGGTGGTTTTCTACAGTGCCCTGAAAAAAATATTCATTGGATTTACTCAATATTTTAAGGTAAATGGTTGCATACAATTGATGTGAGCTGAATTCAAACAAACGTCGTAATATTCAATCTAAATTGTTTAAATTCAGCTCATATTAATTGTTTGCAACCACTTACCAATAAAAAATTTAGAAAATCAAATGAATCCTTTTTTTTTCAGTGTGGTTCAAGCTTTATTATTGTATAAAGACTGTAGAAACTATCGCTGGTGTATACACAGATCATTAACGAACTAAAAATCCGCCATTTCAAGAACTACAAGATCCAGTCATGCACCACACACATACACCTGATCCTGTTTGATTACATTCAAAGCTGAAGCTGCTCATGGACTGATTACTGGACTATTTATACAGCACAGAAGTTGCTGAGTCTTGTTGTACAGTATTGTGAACATTACGACCTGTCTTTCTTGCCGTGTATTTGACCCTCGCTTTGTTTTATTGCCTGTCACTTGACCATCTGCCTTTGCATTCGACTACGACTCTGGATTTGCATACATACATCTGTTTGCTTGTGATTGTGACCGTTGCTTGCCTGACCATATCTTTATATTAAACCCTGCGTTTGGAACCACATTTACGTTGGCGTGTGTATGGATGTTTCCCAGTACTGGTTTGCAGCTGAAAGGGCATCCGCTGCGTAAAACATATGCTGGATAAGCTCATTCCACTGTTTTGAAGTCGAGAGGAAATTAAGGAAGAGATGTAGTACAGTAAAGTTGCCATGGGTAATTTCCTATTTTTTTTTCATAATATTTATAAATAAATAGAAAAAATTACTTCAACCGCGTTTACTAATGCATTCTAATACTTTTAAAATGTATATTATTTTAATGAACTTATTACAATAAAACCATTAAAAATCAATTTATAAAACAATGGAGTTCAATGCTCTAGTCATGTGGAACCTGGCTTTGCCTTGATTTGCACGCTGATGTCTTCTGCTTTGTTCGTCATGTGACAGTATAAAATTAATTGAAAAATTTAATTTACAACATTTAATTGAAACATTTAATTTAAATTGTAGCTCTACAAACAAACTAACTAACTAACTAACTAACTAACTAACTAACTAACTAACAAACAAACAAACAAACAAACAAAAGCTTTCATTTAAATAGAAATAAGAATTTCTGTTAAAGGCATTCCCTAATCCTTTCCAATCATTTTCCCTATGGCGGGCCAAATCAAAAGATACAAAGGGCCAACTTTAGCCTGCGGGCCTTAGTTTAGACATATCTAGTTGAAAACAATACATTTCTTGTCTAGTCTCAATTTCTCAATTTCTGCCACAAATGACAGAAATACATTATTTTTCTGCCACACATGACAAAAAAAGATTTGACATAAAAAAAAAAAACGTGTTTAGAGTAGAATAGTATGTGAGAAAGTCTTGCTATTGTGTGACTACATTGTTTTGTAGAGTAGGCATCAGTTCAGTGTTGTTTTTCAATTAAGTTCACAGATTAATCGTTATTAAAATCGTTTGATAAAGGTATTGTTACGATCATCAGCAATCTAGCCTGTGCAGATCGCTGGAAAACTACACGTGCCACTTTAATGAACTACAATTCCCATCATGCACCTCAGACACACCAGTTTCTGATTTCCCCTGATTACACACACACACACACACACACCTGGAGTCCATTCTTCGTAACTTGATTAAATGATCTAAGATGATTTGGCAGATCCTGGATCTTTTAATCTTCATAACTGATTTCTGGAACAAGTTCGCAAATCAGATTAAAATGTCTTGATGAACTGATCTGATATCACTGCGCGTGTTGTGAAGGACAGATCTATGGATCCTTGATATCATGATCAGCAATGCAACGATTGGCTGACGTCACAGCAGAGTAATGACATCATCTGATTAATGTTCAATTGTCCATGTGAGCAAAATTACATAAAATTTGTAGTAAACGGTTTGTTAAATATGATACGCAATAACTTTCCACATTTGCTTGGGCTGCTGGCTTTACACTTTCATGTGTTAAGGGTATTTAGCTATTTGTTTAGTTATACATTTTAGATAGGATTTTCTTTACTATAGTAGCCTAGGCCTATTTAAGTTTCTTAATCTGCGTAAGGAATTTAAATAAATTTTGCATCAAAAAAGCATTTTGATATCGATAAAGGCATCTGCAATTTTTAGCTGTCAAAACATGTACATGACTGTATAAATTATTATTCCTTTATAAAAAACAAACAAACAAAAACTGTTGAAAATTGTGCATGTCTATTATCTTACAGAAATTGTACTAAAGCTGGATCGATACTTTTAAATAGTACGCATTTGTATAAAATAAATCCATATTAATAAATGTTCTCTTTGATCCCCTTGGGGAGAACCACCCCTATTTTGTACTTATATTTACAACGTTTTACTTATATATATATATATATATATATATATATATATATATATATATATATATATATATATATATATATATATATATATATATATATATATATATATTATCTTATATGTATATAAACATACATAGTATTAATTATTTAATATTAAATATTATTAATTAATTTATTTTCTTTTCAGCTTAGTCCCTTTATTAATCTGTAGTCGCCACAGTGGAACGAACCGCCTTATTGAGCATGTTTTTTTTTTACGCAGCAGATGCCCTTCCAGCCCCAACCCATCACTGTGAAACATCCATTCACACTCAATCACACACATACACTATGGACAATTTAGCTTACCCAATTTACCTGTACCATGTGTCTTTGGACTTGTGGGGGAAAGTGAAGCACCCGCAGGAAACCCACGCAAACGTGGGGCGAACATGCAGACTCCACGCAGAAATGCTAACTGACCCAGCCGAGGCTCTAACCAGCGACCTTTTTGCTGTGAGGTGACAGCACTACCTACTGCGCCACTGCATCGCCTATTAAATGTTATTAGTTCTAAATTATAAACATGTAGATATAAACTTTTCAAAACTATTTTACTTTTTGCCAAGTGTAAATAATCTATAGGCTACTACTATAAGAAAATACCAGCATTCAGTACTTACTATCAGTATTACCTGTGTTTGAAATGAGCTGATCTAATCCTGTTTATATGAAATGAGCCTGCTCCTGAGCAGGTTGTTAAATGATAAAAAATACCATTAAAATGATAGTTCCAAAATGAATTATTGTAAATGTAAAATATCTATAAAATATTTTATTCCTTCTTTGACCATGTGATTAAAACCAGATGTGACATATTCAAACTGACCAACTGGCAGACGGTGCTTTTGTTCAGCAAAACATGGTTTGGGACAAAAACAAATGCCGTTGATAATTTTCAACCTTACAGCCCAGTAGAAAAGACAGCTGTGAAATAGTCAATAGAGTCGAGTGAGTGTGGAGTGACAGTATCAGAAATCTGTACCACACACACACACATACACAAACACGCCATCAGTGTCCTGGCCTGTGGAGAAACAACACACTGCTGCAAATTGGAATTTGTTTTCCGCGTGGCAGGAGCGCGAGGATTGCGTACATGCCGCTCGCCGCCCAAAGAACAAAACAGTGATTTGTTTTTCTGTTGATTTTCATTTTCTTTTACTCTGAAGTGACGAGCAGGACGGGGGCGAGATGAAATCGGAGGGAGCAGGAAAAACAAGCCTTGGATGCTGTGCTGAAGTTTGAGAAGTTTGGTCTGTTTGGAGGGTAGAGTGAAGGAGACTGCGTCTGTGATGAAGATTCAATACGCTGTTTTAAATTACAGGTCCATGGTGACAAGAAACCCCAAACCTGACCTGCTCACAGTCGGCTTGTATGAAGGTCAAGAGTTTAGTGAGAAAGAGCTCCGTTAACTCTCTGATTCTGATGACCACGGTGGTGCAGCCATTTTGTGTCATTTTAATCTTTTTTTTTCTTCAAATTACACACGCACACACACACACACATACACATACACACACACACACACACACACACACACACACACACATATATATATATATATATATATATATATATATATATATATATATATATATATATATATATATATATATACATTATCAAAACGAATCAATAGCATGATTTTCGTAACCGTACCCATTATTTATATATATATATATATACACACACACACACACACACACACACACACACACACACACACACCCACAGTATATTGAAATGCTTTGCTCATGTACAGTTAACAAACTCAGCAAAGATATGTGTTTGCTCTGTGTTTATAGTCCATATGATTAGTCCCGAACAGCTACAGCTGTGTGTGTTTGCAACCAGGGGGATCAGAGCCAGGTGTCTGAATAAAGTGTATAATGGGATCTGTAGTGCAGCTGAATGTAAGTGTTCTCCAGCATCCTGCAACAGCAACACTACTGGTGATCATAACAGATACCGCGGTGTATCACGGTGGATAGACGATGCTTTCCGTACACAAATTATATTTATGTTTTACTTCGCAACAAAATAATTTTTGTGTTAAGGTGTATATACAGTTAAAATCAGAATTATTAGCCCCCCTCTGAATTGTATTTCTTTTTTAAATATTTCCCAAATGATGTTTAATAGAGCAAAAGCATTTTCCCATTGTGTCTGATAATGTTTTTTCTTCTAAAGAAAGTCTTATTTGTTTTATTTTGGCTAGAATTAGGGCAGTTTTTAATTTTTAAAAAGTAATTTTAAGGTTAATTTTATTAGTCCTTTTAAGCTATATTTTTTCGATAGTCTACAGAACAAACCTGCCTTTAAATGCCTTTAAATGTCACTTGAAGCTGTATAGAAGTGTCTTGAAAAATAATGAAAAAATAAACAAGGGCTAATAATTCAGGGGGCGTAATAATTCTGACTTCAACTTCAAAAAAAAAAAATAAATAAAAATAATTATATATATATATATATATATATATATATATATATATATATATATATATATACATAATATATATATATATATATATATATATATATATATATATATATATATATATATTTTTTTTTTTTTTTTTTTTTTTGCATATATAGCAAATAAACGAATGTACATATTCTTCCACTTGCTTTTTAAGTGTTGTCGAACGAGTTCTTAAACGGCTTTAATTGGTCATTGTGTTCCTGCACTCAACGGAAAGGGCGTCAAGATTGGATCTAACGGTCAGCACAGTTCTGGCATTTTTCCACCAATGAGTGATGCGGACTCTGATAAATGTAGAAACCTTACCTTACGCCAGCAAGTCAAAGGGGTCACTATGATTGTGTGTGTGTGTGTGTTGTGTGTGTGCAGTTTAATTACTCACACTTGCCTCCCTTGCCAAAGTAAGCTACCGCAATTCATAGTAAGCTACCGCAATTAATCACAAATGAGATTAAGTATGTCAGTTTGTAATAACTGGTTATGATCTATTACTATACTGATATGGAATTGTCTGTATATGCATCGCGGTGCATCGAAGAAACCATTATTTTGACACCCCTATTGAATACGTCACCATTTTTTCCTCATAAAACATTTTTCTAAAGGTGTTGATTTGAAATTTTTACTAGATGTTGATAATCAGGTAGTCTATTTGTATAACAGAACCAAAACTAATTAGTTTAAAAATGTGTTAGTTATGTGAAAAGAAATTAAATGACAGTTGGAAGATGTATTGAACAAATGAAGTTAGGGAGGTGTTAAAAGGCATGAAAGGC
>NC_141033.1:47022500-47050000 GCF_052040795.2 Danio rerio | reverse complement strand
GAAACCAAAAAGAACCTGAACATATAGAACAATCCTTTAAATATCCAGTAGATGGGGGTCAAAACCACAACTGGCTATATGCGACTACACAACAATGATTCATTCATTTTCTTGTCGGCGTAGTCCCTTTATTAATCCGGGGTCGCCACAGCAGAATGAATCGCCAACTTATCCAGCAAGTTTTTACGCAGCGGATGCCCTTCCAGCCGCAACCCATCTCTGGGAAACATACACATTCACACACACTCATACACTACGGACAATTTAGCCTACCCAATTCACCTGTACCGCATGTCTTTGGACTGTGGGGGAAACCAGAGCACCTGGAGGAAACCCATTCGAAATGCAGGGAGAACATGCAAACTCCTCACAGAAACGACAACTGAGCCGAGGTTCGAACCAGCGATGTTCTTGCTTTGAGGCGACAGCACTACCTACTGCGCCACTGCCTCACCCTCACAACAATGATAGTGATTCAAAAATGTATGTTTTGTTGGGCCGAATCTTGTTATATTTTTGACGTCAGTTGTGGGCTGGGGGGAGGAGGAGGAGGAGGGGGCGCAAATAACCTGCGCGCCGGCAGTTTGAGACCCCTGTTGTAAATTTTGTCAAAGCAGCTTAAAATAGAAATTCTAGCAAGTTGAAACTGTGTCAGTCCAGTCCAGTCCAGAGTTTAGTTTAGTTAAGTGTGGGTTACTTTTCACTGCTGAAAGTCCAAACACTGAAGAGCAAATCTATCGATGCGCAGCTCTACAAGTCCCAAACCAAGCAAGCCAGTGACGAGCAACAGACTTCACCAGTTGACGAAAGTGAAGGAAAATAAAATAAACAAAAAACAATAAATTAAATTAAAAAACTTGGTTATTTTCAAATATATATGTGTAGCCTGTAACGAATGCCATCATATCAGTATATATATTTATATTCAGTAAATGTATGTATTTTTATTATTTAGTAATGTAATGTGTATTTATATAGCGCATTTATTGTGTATTGCCATACACCCAAAACACTTCATAATCATGAGTAGGGGAATGATCACTCGAATGAGGTGATGGCAGTCACAGGACAATGGCGCCAATGCGCTCACCACACACCAGCTATAAGTGGAGTAGCGAGACAATGATAGAGCTTATTCGGTGAAGGGGGATAATTGGGAGGCCATGATGGGTAATAGCGGATGTAGAGATTTTGTCCAGGACACTGGGGTTATATCCCTACACTTTATGAGAAGTGCCTTAGGATTTTTAATAACCACAGAGAGTCAGGACCTCAGTGTAACATCTCATCCAAAAAGACGGTGCTCACTGACAGTAAAGTGTCCAGACAACAGGTTGAGCACCCTCTGCTGGCCTCACTAACACCACTTTCATCAGCAACCTTGTTTTCCCATGTGGCCTCCCATCCAGGCACTGGCCAGGCTCAGCACTGGTTAGCTTCAGTGAGTAACCAGTCTTGATCTGCAGGGTGAGATGGCTGTGGCTATATATTTAGTTTATAATGCCTTTTCTATGCAGGTCACTTGAATTTTTTTCAGGCTACAAAAAACTCAAACTCTGCCTGAAAGACTACCAGTGATTTTGGAATTTTGCAAGTCCTGCAAATGGTTGGAGTCAGTCATAAGCCTTAGAAACACAAGCAAAATACAATCTTTCACTCTATTAAAATCAAACGTTGCAGTGTTCTGAAATGTGCAGCATAGGCTCATTCTGAAAGCCTAGCCCTATATACATTCCTGGAAATTTGCAAATTATGTAGCCAGAGGAACGTATGTCTGGATTTCATCGTTAAAACGAACATTGGTATAACGCCATTCCTGTTTGTGCTTACCAGCTGACTGCTTACCTCAGCGTGGATGGCTTTCTTACTGTTACCATTTTGTCCATTTGAGACGCTGAGTGGAGTTGACCGTGATGATGGAGTTCAAGTCCTGCAAAGAACAGTTCCAGAAGCAGAAAAAAAGCCAAATAAATTGAAATAATCAAGTAGATAACAGTGTGAGAAGTGGTAAAATCTGAAAACGTGGTAAAAATCTGGCTGCCGCAAGAGCTTTTCTTTTTCTGGATTGCTTTTTAAAACACTATTGGTTGGGTTTAGGGAAGTGCGTAACTGGGTCAATTGGTGCTTTTTAAAACACTGTCAGTTGGGTTAAGGCAGGGATGTCCAAGCTCGGTCACGGAGGGCCAGTGTCCTGGGGAGTTTAACTCCAACCCTAATCAAACACACCTGAACCAGCTAATCAAGCTCTTACTAGATATACCAGAAACTTCCTGGCAAGTGTGTTGAAGCAAGTTGGAGATAAACTATCCAGGACACCAGCCCTCCAGCACCGAGTTTGGACACCCCTGGGTTAAGGGAAGGGGGTGGGAGTGGATTATAGGTTGGTCGGTCAGTCAGTTAGTCAGTTGACAGTGGCCTCTGGTGGATTTACACAAAAGCAGCAGGTGTGAATGACACTCATGAGAAATTTGAGATCTCAAAAAGCATACACAGCGGGCTCTGGCGGATACGTGAAAACAGAAACAGCAAAAATAACATACCTCCTGGGACGTATTTGGTGCTCTCCAGAAATGTATGTAGGGGTACGTAATCAGAATGAGCCTGCGTTAAAACCAAAGTTCCTGGTCAACTATAATCCCAACTTGACATTGCAGGTCTTGCGATGTGATTATTGCGGATCCGCACATTGCGATATCGATGTTTAAACAGTGTATTGTACAGCCCTAATTTAAACCTGCTCTATTGACCTCCTCTAGTGAGCAGGTACAGCCATTGGAACCTAATTTTCTTGAATCTTCCGCTCTCATTCATTGCCATTGATTTTTAGCCATAAAAGAGCTTGTTATGCTGCTTGATGTTGCAACCTGCATTTTCTTATTTTCTTATTTTTTTATGTGTTGTCATAAACACTTGTTTGTAGAGCAAGTAGTTTGACCATTTGTTGTCATTTGTTATTCATGGTCATTTCGCCCATGGGCAAATGAATCCGACGTCCTAAAACAATCATTGAAAAAGAGCTTACTTCTTCATTGTGGAAGAAGGTGAATAGGTGTAAAGTTAATCCCCACATTTAAATCATAGTTTAAAGTGATGGAGCAACAAGATTAGGGGTAATCCTGCTTTATTTTGAAATTAAATTCAGGATCAAACTGGTGGTTTAAATATAAGCCTGCTCATTTTTAAGCAAGGGTTTAAAACCAGGTGTAACCGTATTGTTAGATACGGCTTGGCTTAATATAGATTTAATTTGAATCCTTTTTAGAGCAGATAATTCTACACACAACAACTGGTTGAAACTACTAGGCATTAAGACAGGAGGAGTGTGTCCTACAGGTATTTGTCAAGCCCACTCATCTGTGTGGAGCACACTCATGCATCATACCATTATGTGATGCATTGAGTGTATGATGTGATGCATTAAGTGTATGCTTTACTAAAAAGATAGGTCTTTAATCTAGTTTTGAACTGAGAGACTGTGTCTGAGCCTCAGGCATTATCAGGAAGGCTATTCCAGAGTTTAGGAGCCATAAATAAGAACCTCCTTTAGTAGACTTTGCTATTCTGGGTACTACCAGAAGCCCTGAGTTTGAGATCTTAAAGAGTGGGTTGGATTGACAGATAGATAATTCTACACGCATCAACTGTTTGGTGCTACTGAGGAAAAAAATTATCCTACTTCATTTTCAAATTCGGAAGGGCTTTTATAGTAATATTTTATAATAATAATACTTAATTTATTTTGTCTTACCTTTGATAAAAGTTCATAACATTTTGTGAGTTATTTCGCAAAATATTAGGTTTCAGATTACAGTGCAGTTTTAAGACTAGCAGGGATTTGTTCAGTAGCCAATCAGATAACTACAGAATTGTTTTTAAGGGGGCAAATAATATTAACCACCAGTAGAAAACACTCTTTCATTTCTCTCTGTCATGATCACATCGATCTAGGCCTTGGGGATTTGCTGGAAACACTCAATATCACCTGAACTAGAATTCTGGCACTGAACTATATTGCCCATCTGGCACCTCACTCACACACCAGTTTCGGATCGCTCCTAGTTTTGTATACACGGCTGGAAGTCATCGTGGACTGATATCCTAGACTACTTATACACACACTTGCACACACACAGAGCTCAGTCTTGTTTGCTGTAACATTTCTTAGCATTCCCTTGTCCAGTTTTGCCTCGCTTTTGACCTTTTAGACCTTTGCCTTGTTTACGCTTTTGGATTACCCCATGTTTCTGTTTGCTGACTTAATATAAACTCCATTTGAATCCTCAACTCAGTTGTACCCAACTCCCTTAACTGACAATTGCACCAAGTTTTTGCACATTTGCACCAGACACTTTTCTTACAATCACTCTATTTCTCTCTAAACAATAGCTCTAAGGATGTTTGCTTCACACAGTTGAGTGGACTTGACAAGCCACCTGTAGAAACAGCTGAATACACTCCCACTTTTTACTGTAGCACTTAATTCTCTATGCGCCAACAGTTCTTTTGTATTTTTAGCACTTCTTGTGTGTATTGCCTCTTTTTGTTAAATTGCTGAATGCCTCCTCAATTGTAAGTTTGCTTTGGACGAAAGCGTCTTCTAAATTACTAAATAAAACATGCAATGTTTTTGTCTATTAATTCTGTCCACACCTCCGCTCAGTTAAACACACCACGGTTTATGCACAAACACACGCTTCCCCGACTGACACTTTCGTCTGCTTGTTTTAGAGTGTGTTTTCTCTGATCTGCTTTTTGTAATTTTCTCTCTTTGTTCGCATCTACGGGCTTTAAGCGCAAATGGTGTGTTTGTAGCTCAATTTACGGCTGTGGGTTTCTGGCGTGGGATCCATGTTAATTAATGCAGCGTGGGTTAATGTGCAGCTTTTAACATGTGCTGCTGCTTTAAGGGTCATTGTCTCCCTGTTAGGATGTGTCTAATAAAAGGCTGGTTAAGCATTGGTTAGCTGTGTTAATGTATCTCTGTCTCTGCCTTTTTGAGTTGTTAGCGTCCAGTAATTGGCTGGGCTTAATTGCACAAGCCTGCTCCCTACGGCATAAGAGAACACGGTGGATGTCCCATCCATCTAGACGTGTTGCTCCGGTGACGTGCACACACACACACACACACACACACACACACACACACACGCTGAATGCTTCACTGGTCACAGATTTTCTCTTCAATCCAATTGTGTGAGAGGAAGAAAGAAAGAAAGAAAGAAAGAAAGAAAGAATGAACAAAGTAACAAACAAACAAATAAATACATAAACAAGGACATAAATGATAAAAAAACAAATAAATAAATAATCAAAAACTAAATAAATAAATAAATTAATTAAAACAAAGGAGGACATAAATAAATAAATTAATTAATAAGGAATCAAAAACGTACTAAAGAAGGGAAGAAAGAATAAAAAAGATGGAAAGAAAGCCAAAAGAATGAATTAATTAATTAATCAAAGTAACAAAAACAAAGAAAAGAAAGAAAGAAAGAAATAATAAAAACAAAGAAAGAAGCAAAAGAAAAGAAACAAAGAAAGAAAGAAAAATAAAGAAAAAAATTTAATTAATCAATAAATAAAAGAAAGAATTAAAGAAAGAAAGCCGGGAAAAAAAGAATAAATAAATTAATTACAAATAAATAAACAAGCAAACAAATGAATAAAGGAAACAAACAAACAAATAAATAAATAAATACAAACAACAAATAAATAAACAAGTAACAAACAAACAAACAAACAAACAAACAAACAAACACATAAATAAATAAATAAATAAATAAATAAATAAATAAATAAATAAATAAATAAATAAATAAATTAATTAATTAATTAATTAATTAAAGCAATGAGAAAGGAAGAAAAATAAACAAAGAAACAAAAACAATTAATAAAAGAAAGAAAGAAATTAATAAATAAAAAAATGAAAGAAAGAAAGAGGTAATGTAAAGTTTCTCTACACTGCACGAAAATAGAAATGTCCAACTGTTGTTCTGTACTTTTTTTTTCTTCTTTGTTTGACTGAATTTGACTGCATCACAACAGCTCTGAAAATAAAACTAGAAGTGCTGTCCTGACTATTCTGATTTGCTGGTCAACATAAGACAATAAGGTATTCAAATGAGTAGAGTGCGAGGTGTGATAATTGGCTATTATAATCGCATTTATGTTGTTGTTTTTTAATAAAAACCCTTATTTGGTGAGCTTTTGTTGTACAAGGGTCCCTTGTTTATCACAAGAGTTACCTTCTAAAAATAGCCCATATTATGTGAAATCCGCAAAGCAATTATTCTAGATGTTTTAAGGCTGTAAAACCCCTCACTACACACTTCATACACTTTTTTTCAAACAGGCGTTAACATTTTTACATTTTTTCTCTCTTGTTTAAACACTCTCAAACACAAGTTCAAAGTTTCGTCGAAAAATAAGTCCGTTATTATAGAATAAAACCAAAGATCAAAACCTGTTGTCAGGCGCAAACGTTCATCGCTGTCAGCAAAAGGTCAATGATCCACAAAGCGAAAGCAGACTCCATCCTTAAGGCCCACGTTATTTAAAATGAAATTATTCAGATGCCGCTTTGTGACATAGCAGAAATATGACCAGTGTGATGAATCGTAGCTTGGCACCGCAGAGAGCTGGTGATTATACCCTGTAACCTATGTTAGCATGTTGCTGCGTGGCGCGGCATATCCGGTGTGTGACGATGGTCTTGCTGCGGACAACCCTTTTTGTGTCTTTGTTGGAACTCACACTGCTAGTGATCGAACATTTATGTTAATTTGGCAAGCTAAACACATTTTGAACTGTACGAGACGCAGAGGAGATTGATTGACAATGGTCTACAGCCAATCAAGATGCAGAACACAATGCGCTGTAAAAAAAAAAGTCAAATTGCACTAAAAAAATTATTATAGCAAGGGGCCACTGTAGTATAATTATGTTTCGGTGATTGTTTGCATTTCACACGTTTCAGGTAATCTGAAAACATTAGCCAAACACAGGCCTGTGTTGATAATCTTATTTGCATTTATTAAATATCCACGCATATAATCAGCAGTCCTTCAGCAGGTTTTACGTTTATGTGCATGTAAGTCAGCTCCCAAAGTGCAGCTCAGCATTTATGAGGGGGTTATTACTGATCAATAAGCGCCATCTACTGGCAGAACATGAATAAACCATTTTGTTCTGTCTTCCTTAAGTGTGCTTTATGTAGCATGATTTTGTATTATGTTTTTATTTCATATTTTAATATTACTTATGCTGTGATCACACCAGCGTGGCAAGCACGGAAAAATCACACTATTTGCGCGTAAATAAATGCGTGAACATTTTTAGTTTACTTGCTTCATTTGCGCGTCAAACCAGCTTCATTTGCACGTCTAATTCACTTCACAAGAAACGCGGATGTGCAGGGCTTCTGTCTGCCCTTTGACTCTAGCTTCATTACTAAATGGCCAACATTAGATTTTATTGTGAAAATAGCTGTGTTTATGTGTTTTATGAAGGCTGAAAAACAGTGTAGATTCATTTGGAGTCCCCTAGATACTTTCGGAGGTGCACCCAACTCTATGAGCTCATAAACTCCTCCAGAAACTTAACCTGGATGATGGAGGATTTTAGCGGTGCTTCTGATTAAACTGTTGATGGTGTTGGCAGGAGGATTTTCCCCCGGGACACCAGCAACAGGCGCCAAGTCATAATCACGCCCCTTCAAGAGCAAGCTACTAATTGGGTAACGCTGCGCGAATAGCCGCTGAAATTGAGATTTTTGAACTTAAGCGATACGCGATACACGCATTACGCGTGTCAATAGCGCAAAATGCTCAGCTCATGCCGCTTCATTCGCGTGAATTGCATCATTCACGGGTATCGTGCCACAGGATGTCTATTTGTGTCTTTGCATTGACTTAACATGTAAATCACTCGCGTTTGATGCTGCTGTCGTGTCTGGTGTGAACGCAGCATTACAGGGCTGTTTTAAAACAAAGTTGATATTTAGCTTCATCATGTTGGTGTTTCTTAACATCTAATTTTTACGAGGTGTGTCGTTAGTCTAATGCTTAACCCCCAACCTGGAGGACCAGAACATACACACATACACTATGGACAATGTATATTACCCAATTGACCTATAGTGCATGCATTTGGACTTGTGGGGGAGACTGGAGCACCCAGAGGAAACCAATGCGAACATGTGGGGAATGCCAACTGACCCAGCCGGGGCTCAAACCAGCAAACTTGCTGTATGTCGACAGCACCATTGTAACTCCCTCATATTTTTATATTATGCAATCTAATGCAGTTACTATATTATCAGAATTGACAAATAAGAAAGTGGTTATTATATACTTAATAAGAGTAGTCACTGAGGTCCAACCTATTTCACCCAGGTCCACCCACTTCAAAATTTGTGGCCTCGCCCCTGCCTGAACTATATTCAACATTGATCTCTTCCATATGCAAGAACACAACCCTGTGACTTTTCTATAGCCAAGGCGAGTTGAAATGGTGCTTTACTCGCAGAGAGCGGCTGAGGCAAGATGTGTCTGATATCGATCAGTCTGTGTCTCGCTACACACACCTGCTGTCTCTGACCATCAATACACAGCGCTAATACACCATCAGCTGTAATGAGGATGAATGGGCCGCGTGTGTGTGTGATGTACACACTCATTTCCCCTTGAGAGAGGACATTTGCTTCTTTGCCTGTTAAAAGGGATCGTTCACTCACAGGAAAATTCTAAAATCATTTATTAACCGTCATGACATTATAAACTCTTTGCATTTTTTTTCTTCTGTGGGTGTAGGTTTCTGAAAAGGACAAAAGTATGGCATTAATGAACCATAACACATCACCAAGATATTATCCAAAAAAAAAAATAAAATAATAATAAATAAATAAATTTTGTCTTCTGAATTTAATGCTTTGAATTAAGCTGCTATTCATTCTATAAATCTTAATTTCTCATTATTTGTTTTTAATTCAGTATATTTAAACTGGTGAGTTGTTTAAGTGATATTACTATAAATGTACTTTAGAAATACTTGAAATATACTAGGAAACATTTGATATGTAAAACGTGAAAACCAATGGTCTTTTCAGCATCTTTGCAACACTTAAGAGATTTTTTTATCTTATTTAATTTTATTTATCAATATTTTGTTAGATTTTATTTTTAATGTATTTCCATTATTTTATTTTTAATTTTGGTATTTTTTATTGATTTTATTTTTTATTGATATTTTATTATTTTTTATTTACTTTTATTTATTTTATTTTTATTATTTTATTTATTGCTATTTTTTTTGTTATTTCATATTATTTATTGCTATTTTATTTTTATCAATGGTATTTTAATTATTTATTTTAATTATTTTATTTTCTTAATTGGTATATTTAATTTTTTTATGTAATTAAATTTTTATAATTTCATTTTTTTGTTTTTTTTATTTTGTTTTTATTTATTATTTTTATTATTGATAATATTCATTATTTTATTTTTATTATTTTATTTTATTTATTTGTATGATTTTATTTTATTTTATTTTATTTATTGGTATTTTTGTTATTATTTTATTTATTGGTATTTTATTTGAATGTAATTTCATTATTTTCTTTTAATATTGGTATTTTATTCAATTTATTTTGTTTTGTTCTCTTTTACTATTTCATTTTATTTGTTTATTCATTAATTTTTTCATTGTATTTAATTTAATTTAATTTTTTTATTATTTTATATATTGTTATTTTAATTTAATTTAATTTAATTTAATTTAATTTAATTTAATTTAATTTCAGACAGCTGGTCTGACAGTTGTGATACTTTAAAAAAACAACAATCATAAAACTTCCCTTTTTGTATTTTAGCTTGTTTTTTAAGCAAATAGGCTCTGAATAAAATTTGGATGAGTAAAAAAAACTTTGGAACATACATACATATGTACATTTTGTAGTAAATTAAAGAAAAGCAGAAACTCAACAACAAATCAACACAGACTAATACATTAGCATTTTCACTGAATCAATATTCATTTCTGCCCTACGATATTTAAAAGCGATTAAAAGAACCAAAAAAAAATCTTCGTAAAAAATGATATCGGTGAGCTCATTGCCATGCAGTTACAATTTATTTAACAGCCCTAATTGAGACAGGCATCATTAAATCAGACGGGATAAATTGCTTTAATTATGTTATTGTCGTGTCTAACATTGCCGAGTACTAATTACTTTTCATCTGTTGCCACGGCAGCACAGCTCCGATAGTCTCGTTAATCTGCCGCACCGTTGCGTTACTTCTGTTTTTTATTTTCTTCATGTTGAATCCATCAGTGATTGACGCCCGTGATTGACGGATGTGACACTGAAGTGGATGAACAATCCTGAAAGTGACATCCTTCAGCAGAGACAGAGGAGGCTTTTCCGAGAAGAGAAGCTTCGGCTGTGTTTATTACGCCTAAATCCTTTAATAGAATCTCAGTGACTGATATATGAAAACCACAGGCACTGAAAGGTTTGCGATGCCTGCTTTGTTTTCTGAGTTATGCATTTGAAATGATCACTGCTTATTACTTTTGGATGGGGAATCCAATAATGTGCATATAGTTATTGGATATGGAATAAGTTGTGTTTACTGAATTGATACAATAAGTTATATCAGATCGAAAGAGATTTTTTTGAAACACTAAAGTTAACATGCTTAAGTGTTACTCTGACATTTGTTCATAAATTAAACCCTAAATTTCTACTAAGACCCTCTACAAGTTTGTGATTAGCTCCAAAAATTGTATAAGTTTGTGATCACCTCAGTCCTAAGTCATTGCATTTGGGAACCAGTGGTTCTTAAGGCGAATGCGTACCTTGACTCTAAGGGTCAAACAACAAAAAATAAGGTCAAATATCTTGTTGTTATTCTGGAGTCAGATTAGTTACTTCCGAAATGCACACAAAATTTTTTTGAAGAAAGACAAGGGGGATATAATCTGAGAGAAGAATAACATTTTAGAAGGTTGAAAACAAGGACAACTTTAAAAGGTTTGTGTATGTCTATCTGTAATGTGAAAGTATGCAACAGTCTAGATCAGGCTCTTAAACAATTTCAGGATAATCAATTTAAAAACTTGTTTAAATATATATTATTAAAGGAATATGATGATTAAGGTGATTGTAAAAGGATAAAATTAATTTTTTTAGGTCTATGTTACAAAATGTAAAGGTACAAATGGAATCAAACATATAATATGTCAAAGATGCCAAAAGGATAGAATATGTTTCTTTTAAACAGAAGAAATAAGTTTAAGCAAGGCGACGGAGTGGCGCAGTAGGTAATGCTATCGCCTCACAGCAAGTAGGTCGCTGGGTCGAACCTCGTCTTGGCTCGGCTCAGTTGGCATTTCTGTGTGGAGTTTGCATGTTCTCCCTGCATTCGTGTGGTTTTCTCTGGGTGCTCCGGTTTCCCCCACAGTCCAAAGACATGCGGTACAGGTGACTTGGGTAGGCTAAATTGTATGTAGTGTATGAGTGTTTGTATGAATGAGTGTGTAGATGTTTCCCAGAGATGGGTTGTGGCTGGAAGGGCATCCGCTGCGTAAAAACGTACTGGATAAGTTGGCGGTTCATTCCGCTGTGGCAACCCCGGTTTAATAAAGGGATTAAGCTGACAAGAAAATGAATGAAGTTTAAGCAATAGACGAATGATGTATGTGGTAATGGGGTGGGAATATAATAATGCTTCATCCCACTCCATTTTTGATCATGTTGAAATGTATTTTTTGTTAATGATATTTTATGTATGATATTTCTGTTCGAAAATAAATAAATCAAATCAAATCAAATCTGAATTTCAGTCATCATGTCAAAGCAGTAACTAAATCAGCATACTATCATCTCAAAAACATTGCAAGAGTTAGAAGCTTTGTTTCCAGTGAATGCTTAGAGAAACGTGCTCATGCTTTAATCAGCAGCTGGGTGGATTACTGTAACAGCCTTCCCAAAAAGACACAGACACAGTTACAGCTCATTCAGAACGCTGCAGCCAGGATACTGACCAGAACCAGAAAATCTGAGCACATCACACCTGTCCTCAGGTGTTTACATTGGCTCTCAGTTACATTCAGAATAAATTTTAAAGTATTATTTCTTGTCTATAAATCTCTAAATGGCCTAGGACCTCAATACATTACAGATTTGCTCACTGAATACAAACCTAACAGATGACTCAGATCTTTAATCAGATGTGCTCCAACATTAGGCAAATTCAAATCAAGACTGAAAGCACATCTGTGCCTTTACTGAATGAGCACTGTGCTACGTCCCACAGATCGCACTATTATGTCTTTCTTGTCTTTTTCATTCTTTTAAAACCAGTTTTTAATTTTTCTTTTATTCTTGTTTATGTAAAGCCGTTTGATTTATCACTGTGTATGAGATGTGCTATATAAATTAACCCGCCTTGCCGATTTAGGTTTTATAGGGAAATGGTGGCAGACTTTGGTTTCTCTCCATCTGTCAGCTTGAGGACAAGGTGCGTGTTTCTCAGTTGATTGTTGTTTCTTCATCTGTGAATTCTTTGTTATAAGTACAGTTTAAAAACAATAGTTTTTTTTCTCCTATAAAGTTTTCTCTTTCTTCAACCCTCATCACCTTCAGAGAAAAGTTAGAGTTCTGCACGAGCATACTTTTCTAATAATCGTGTAGCCAATTCAAATTCAAATATAGTGCATAATCAAGTATTAAGGGGGTCATACAATGGATGCGCCACTTGGCAATGCACCGTGCCTCGCAGCGACTTGCATTTTAGAATTCTAAACGTTGGTTTCTATTAGGGTATGCACATCGAAGCCTCAAGTCGCGGCCATCCACAGCGCCCAGCTACGATTCAGGACACTGTTCATATTTCTACCATGCCACAGAGAGCCATCTGAACACAATATGATTCCACAAGCTTGGCACACCTGTCTTTGGGAATTTTCGCCCATTCCTCTTTGCAGTACCACTCAAGCTCTATCAGGTTTGACCATTACCATCTCACTCAAAAACAAATCCGGAAAGAGTTTTGAACATTTGTTCTATTTAAAGCTTGACACCTCTGTAGTTACACCATGTACTTAGACCATCAGGAAATGGGAAGTGACGGTGTACAGCCATTTTCAGATCTTTCAAATCAGATGTTCAATAGGATTTAGGTATGGGCGTTGGCTGGGCCAATAAAGGACATTCACCAAGTTGTTGTGAAGCTACTCCATTAATATTTTGGTGGTGTGCTTTGGGTCATTGTCCTGATGGAAGATAAATCGTCACCTTAGTCTGAAGTCAAGAGCACTCTGAAGCAGGTTTTCATTCAGGATGTCTTTGTACATTGCTGCATTCATCTTTCCCTCTATCCTGACTGGTCTTCCAGTTCCTGCTGCTAAAAACATCCCCACAGCATGATGTTGCCACCACCATGCTTCACTGTAGGGATGGTATTAGCCTGGTGATGAGTGGTGCCTGGTTTTCTCGAAACGTCAGTAAATATGTTTATTAACTAAACGGCAACATGATGTTAAACAGCATTAAGAAAAAACATGTCAAAAATGTCAAAATTGTTGATTTCACATAAAATCCTTGACATCCACACATTGATGCCATAATTTGCAATTGAAAATAGCTAAATTAAAGAGTTAGGGAAAATCTTGTCACTACACTGTTTATTTCTTGAACGATCCCAGCAGGCACACAATGTCATAAGACATTTTAATATTAGGTTAGATTTAGGTTGTGACGACAGGTTACCAAAATTCAATGTCTAGCCAGTGTCAGGACAACGTTATATTGACATCCAATAATGACATCGAATGATGTTGATTTTAGGTTGTCTTGGAAAGTATCCAAAATCCTATGTCGAGCCAACATCTTAAATCAGCATTATATTAATGTCAAATACTGACATTTATTCGTCAAGAATAGAACAAAATCCAACATCTGAGACTTTATAATGATAACGTCCATACAGCATCAAGCTGTAACATCATTAGACGTTAATATTTGGTTGATTATAGGTGTGACGTTGGGCATTAATGTCGGCCTGATGTTGGATTCTGATCTCAACCCGATTTTCATTTGCAAACAAATTGCAACATCCCCCAATATTGATGTACAACTTCAATCAGACACCATGTTGATGTCTTGTGCCTTCTGGGATGCATCATAATATGATAGTTCAGCTGTTATATCTAGTTACGTCTACAGTGTAATTACGTCATTGTTTGGAAAAGCACCCCAAAATGGGAATTTAATTCCTAGCCATATCGGCCTATAAAATGGCAACTTTTTATTTCCCGATGGTCTTAGTACATGGTGTAACTACAGAGGTTTCAAGCTTTAAATAGAACAAATGTTCAAAACTCTTTCCTGATTTGTTTTTGAGTGAGATGGTAATGGTCAAATCTGATTTAGTGATTTATTTGCCTGATTGATTTTTCTTAGTATTATAGCCTTCTCGGAGACTGAGTCCTCTTTAAAATGGAAATCCTAGAATCACCCATGGACACCAGAAATCTCTTGAGTACAACAACATATTCTGCTTTGTTCTGAGTTATTTCATAGATTTGAATCAAAACATGTTTAACACATTCCCGCTTTCTTTCTACGCTTTCAGCCGTTTACTGAGACTGCTGTGCCATTATTTCAATTAATTTTTAACACGCTGGTCTATTATCGTGGTTGAATGGTGGAAACCCACTGCTGCTTTTTAAAAAACCTATAATCAGAACGAAACGCAGCTGGAGGATGATGTGTGAAATTTAATTATTTATCTGAATCCAGTGCAGTTAATCAGACTCCATTAAACTGTTAATCAGAGTAATCGTGTTGTTTGAAAAAAATCTGACAGGAAATTAGAAAATGTAAGATGAGCGTTCAGATAGGATTACCATTCGTCAACTCGACTGACCACATTTCTGTTTATTTGTTTTGATTTTAATTGAGTTATAACTCTATTGAACTTTGAGCTCTGGGGTCAAAAGGTCACATTCTGTCCAGATGTGAAGAAGGATTGTATAACGGATATTGGATTTCCAAGGTAGATTCATCTTTTGTCTGCTGAAACAATTAAAAAAAATATTGCTGCCTTTTTTTTGTTAAATCAGATGAACTCTTCTCGTAATTTCAATTTCAACATCAATCAAGTTGACTAAAATTATTAAGTTACATTTTTATAATCTACTAAATGTAGTTGAAACCTGTTTAACTTATTAAAATAAGTACCAAAAACATTTGTTGTCATGACTGTTTGTTATATCATTTGTTTATAGCGCAGAAGATGACAAATGCATATATGCATAAGCTATATAAACAACCTTTATGAGTTTGACATGCCAGATAGATTTTTTTTTTTATAGCAGTGCAGTCAGAGAAATTAATCGTACATTTTAAGCCTGATCTGTCATTTGTTGATAGTAAAATTTGGTTAATAAAATTGATTTTAGTTGAAAATCAACACATAATTAGAGTTGTTATCATTAGTTAAAACTAAAAATAAATATGATTAAAATGTTAAATATCAATGGTTAGCAGTTTAAAGGGCACCTATGAAGCAAAAATCAACTTTTGCAAGCTGTTTGGACAGAATTGTGTTAATTTTGAGGCAGACCGCATCGTGATTTTCCCTGTGTTCCCATGGTAATGCGTATAAACTTGTCCAAAGAGCAGGATTTATAAAAGAAACTGGAATTAAAAGATCTGTTCCAACTACGTGGGCAATACAGCAAAAAAATAAAATAAAATAAATAAATAATAATAATAATAATAAATTGGTATTGATAATTATTGAATATTTTTAACAATCAATTTGCTAATATAACAATATATTAGAATATTAGTTTTTTAACATTTCATTTGATTTACCATAATTACTAAGGGAAGTAGTTTTAATAGTCAAAAACAAAGCAAACTTTAAAGTGTCAATAATAATAATACAGTAAACCTCAAACTCTGTAAACAAAACAAATTATGATAATCAAATCTGAGCTTTCAAGTAAAGAAACCAGCAATCATTGTTCAAATACATACTGCAACATTAGAAATTGTGAAGTTAAATGACTTTATCACTCCCCATGCTAAACAAATCTTTCAGATGGGGTGCCAGAGGCTGGGGTGCACAAGAAAAGAAACCAAAAAGCCACTCTGGCGACATCCTTACATCCTTTTTTATTTACAATCTGCTTACTGCTGTTATACGGCATTCATTTTCACGTGTTGTTTTTCTGATCTAAAGTACATTTTCAAAACTTATGCGCATCTTAGCATTTCCATCAACCGATTTTTTTTTTCTGCACATTTTCAAAATGTATGCACATCCTGGCATTTCCATCAACTGTTTTTTATGTTCATCTTCAAAATGCGCATAAAAATAGGTGGATGGAAACAAGGCTAATGTGATCCTTTAGTACAGTCTTTTGTGTCATCAAACTATTCTTGCTTTAAATATACACAGCAAGATTTTTTTGTTGTATACACCCTTTTCTGCTTTAAAAAATAAAATACTTTGTTGTGGCTTAAAATATTGCCTGCATACTCAGCTCTCTGGTCTCCTCCTGCAGTTTTAGTAGTGTTTATTTCATTTCCCATCGCATCCTGAAGTTAATTTCTGACCCTTCATTTCTTTTAACCGAAATGTTCTCCTCCAGTTTGTCTCCCTGATGTGTTTGTCGAGCACAGAGGTGCAGCGGTTTGTAAAAGTGGTGTAAACTCTGTAAAACACATCAGTCCCATTATCGTAAGACAACAGTCGACTGATGCGCCACTGTGCCTCTCGTCCTGCTTGGGGAAATTGAAGCGATAAATTCCTTCCTTTTCAGACTTTCTCTTTCTCAGTCTCTGTTTCAGTCCCTGTGATCTCTCTGTTATTCTGTAGAACAAATACAACTGTGGTCGAGAGCTTTTAGAGACTGAATGTCCATCAGTCTGGTGCTGGAGTCAAGATTAACTCAGATCAGACAGGATACAAATCAGGTGTACTTCTTATTGGAGATTAAAATTAAAATAAAGTTGTATATAAGTTAGTATCAGTATGTTAGTCTTAAGGATATCTTTAAGCTAGTGTGCTCCAAAACAAAGACAGAATTTGCATTTAGAAGATATAAAATTGACAAACATTTAAAGCTTGCAGTTTATCACTTCCGCCTAAATGGATCCATTTTTTTTTACATCACCTCTTACCTGTTTCTCAATATACCTTTGACCAAACAAATGCTCTTTAGTATATGACATGTCCCGCCCCTTCAAGACGATTCTCATTTGATTTTCATTTGATGTGGTGTGCAATAAAGCTGTGATAAAAAAAACAAACCCTATTGGTTGTTTTTTTTTAAAGGGGAGGGGCTACAATATGTCTCGCCATTTCTTTGTTGCAGTTTGGATTACGCTAGACATCAATTTAAAAAAATGCACATTTCAACGCACTTAATGGGACCTATAAAGTATATAATTTTCATATGAAAAATTGGATATATTTTACATAAAGTTTTTATTAATTAAAGGTGCAGTATGCAAGTTTGAAACCCAGTGGTTGAACTAGGTATTGCACTCTTGGTTCAAACCACATGCAAAGCGCAGGTTGCCCGATTGATAACACCAACAGCAGTGTGCCTAACTGTCGAGCCTAAAGGCTGATTTAAGACTGATTTGAATCATGTTCTAAATAAAAGCATTGGGACACAATAGAGGGAATATTTTCCGTATTAAAAGGAGTTTTTATCCTAACCAACACCTGAAATTTATATTTTAGAAACAACTTCTAATTCTTTCATTAGAACAACATAAAACTGACAATGATCACCTCAGCTAGACCTCATGTGCTTTATTCTGTGTTAAACGCTAATAATGGGAGTTTGAAGGCCATTTCACATGACATTTTTTGCCATATACTGCAAGCAGCAGCAGAGAATTTACCTCAGATCTTGAAAATAAAATAAACCGCTTGAAATCAAACTTTAGAACCGTGACTCAGTGTAAACAAACACATATCAGTGATTCAGCATGTACATTTAATAATGTTAAAGAGGTTTAATATGTATTAATTATATTGTAAACCTTACCATTTTGTTGGAGTGCAGTGAGTGCACTATTCTGTGCTTCTGAATGGCTGTTTAAATTTCTGTCGTGTTTTCTTCGGTGAAAACAGCCAAACTGCTTATTACTTCAAATCCTATCATGTAGATTGTTGTTAGGGCACAAGCTTACAATGTAACCTGCACACCATCAAGGTTTTGACTTAAAATCGATCCATTTAATACATGTTTTTGGCGTGTTTTTTGATGTCATTTTGACATCAAGGTGCTTGCAGGGTTAGTAAATACATTTACTATTACTTTAATCAAGTTCTAAAGTGTTACTCCAAAGTGTTACAATTTAAAGTGATCCTATTATTCTTCATGTAATATCTAATATAGTTGTTAATGTTGTAAATGTAAAAGGTCTGCAAGTTTTCGTAGATCGTTGTAGATCTGATTTGAAATAGAACAAAGACTATTTTATAGTAAACTTACATGTGTTTGTTAAACGTTTGCTTAATCCCCGAAACCCGTAACGTAGAGTTTGGTTTGTGTTGGTGACATCTTGAGATGATACTGTCTTCTGCAATGGATTCAAGATTTGGTAATGGACATTTGGTTTCCAATATGTACTGTTCAATGGTAAACCAGTCATAACAGACTATTCTATCTGACCCATCAGAGTAGGGTAGGCTATCAGAATGGTGGAATTTATAGAGAGCAGATCCTTTCCCCAATCATTTCACACACTTTTAAAAAGCAGCTGATTCTCTTCTGTGCAATATGAGGAAAATGTATATCTCAGGTTGATATAAATCTGTCTGAGGAGGCATTACAAGGCCACTTGAAACATTAATACTAAACTAAGTTATATTTTTCCCATATTTCTTATGCCCATTAATGTTTAATATACTTTAGGTTTTGAGGCGAAATAGGATCTGTTGATGTTCTCGACAGGATACTTGAGATTCATCCTCTGAGAACAATCTACTATTTTTGGTATTATCCTGGATTGTCCTGCTTGCGGGACATACAATTTAAAGCACCCTTGGATGATTGAATGTAGGTCTCAGTCAAACTGTATTAGCATCTCTTCCTCTCTAAAGGGTTAGTTAATTTTAATCTCTGATTTTATGAAAGATTTGGGGAGATATAAGTCTTTATGATGTCCCGGATTGCACTGTAGAGTGTGTATTTCTTTTTAAATATATTTTTTGGCCAATTTATAAAGTTGATTAAAAGGAATTCAAGATACATTCTCCAAAAACAAACATTAGTATTTTACAGATCTTCCCAAACGTGTTTGAAGCACTTTTAGAGACTTTTCCCTGGAAGTTACAGTAAGCTAAACTGCTAATTAGTATTTAGTGTTTACTTATGCATTGGGTCTTTGTCTCGGAACAATTTACTTGTGTAAGAATACGCTTTGAACCCTCAGTGAAGTCATTTTGAATCACTTCTGATTGAATATTATTCAACGTTTTGAAACCGTTTTAATTGATCTCATAGACGTTGAATTAAGTCTTTTTTGGCATTAAACATGGGATGGTTTACTCATCTGTTCTGAGCTCAAATATTGCCAATGACAATTAATTTGCACAGAGACGAATTGCGCATTGGCAGGTTTTGGGCTTTCTAATTTGAGCCATTTATTTTTATCTTATGAGTTTATGACGCTTAACAGCAGTCTGGTGTTGTTCAGGTACAGTATGACAGCTCTAGACTGCAGAGATAATGACCACAGATGGAAGTGATGTCATTCAGAGACACTACAGTTTGCAGGTTGAAATCCGGCCTGCATTTTGATGTCATTTCGGGCATAAAATGATTAAATTACTCATCTATTAAATGATATCTGAACATGCACACGCAAAAAAAGAAAAACTGAGTGACCTTTAGCTGTTTTATTAGATGAATATGATGTGCACTGTGTTATGAATACTGTTGCTGCATTAATCACCTGCATTATAAAGCATAAGAACACTGTGTTATTTTTAATGTGAGATTTTGACTGTGAAATTAATTTCTGACTTAATGATCTTTTGTTCAATCATGTAGAGAGTGAAATCCAACATCCGCCGTCATGTTACTGAAATATCTCCTCATTTTGTTAAACAATAGAAAATGTGTGTTCTGTAGTGAGCATAATAACCTGCTTTCTTGGGTGCTCAGTTACTTTAAGTGTTTAAATCGTCTGGTCTCTTCAGCAACATGACCCAGTGTGAGCTAATATGTTTTCGTTTACTTCTGGAAGTGGTCAAAATGGACAAACTCAAAACACTTAAAGGGCTAGTTCACCTAAAACATTAAAAAACCTGTTATTAAATACTTACTGTTATGTCATTCCAAGCACGAAGACCTTCGTTCATCTTCAGAATTCAAATTAGGATATGTTAGATGGAATACAAGAGCTTTCAGACCCTTTTTAGACAGCAATTGTGTATAGAAAAAACCAAAAGGATTCAACTGATCAATTATAATCATATGAAGCTCCAAGAACAATTTTGTGCACCTAAACAACTGTAAGAACAACTTTCTTTGAACTTGTCTTCCACATCAAGTCAGGGTGGGCATTTACTACAGGCATTATGACGTACTTTCCAAGAGTTCACACTTAAGCCCTGGTCACATTACACAATTTTTTGTCATGATGTCCACACCGCGGGGAGTCATAAACGTCAAATAGTCGTGCCACAACTTTCATTTGTTTCTTCTCATGTAATGTGACATAGTTCATGACAACCGATACCATGTCTATGATGCCTCAAGATACCATCGCAAAAAGGTCTAGCATGTTTAATTTTTCCCCTGATCTTCACGACACAATTTCACAGTCATATACGAGGTGATACTGTTAATCCGTGGGTCAGGTAATCAAAACACAGGCTGCATATTTACTTATAGGTCGGCCTCAGATAAGATTAGTCATTGGTTATGTAAGCTTTAACTACTTTCTCTAAAATATTAAAGTGCTTTAAGCAATTTTACCTGACAGACTTCCACAAATGTGCAGGCATCTCTATTCTCACAATGAGTTTCTGAATTCTCTCGCCCTTCCAACCGAGTTTCTTCTTCTGAGGTAATCTGGAAACATGTTCAGTGCTGCTAATACATTGTAAAAGCCTGTACTGCTTATTCAAATTACTTGATTAAACTTATTTAATTGAAACTGACCGGCACATTGGATGATTTTGTTGTTAAATATTAAAACAGTTTAACAGTTTATCTGAAACTGTGAATATTTCACTTTAATTTAATTTAAGTTAGATTTTATTTTAACAAATCAGTTTGTGCTTTTGCGCTGAAACATATAGTGGACTGGTTTTAAATTGCTTCACCACAAGTATTATTCGTTATTCTGTATTCTAGTGGATAACTGACAAACAAAAATACATTCAAATTAAGATACAAATTATACCAATAAAATTAGTTTAAAAAGGTATTTCTTCCAAGAAAAATAGGCTAATTATTATTTTATTTGTGCCCGTCCACTACTCAACTGTACGATGATGATTTGTTTTACTCTGTAAAAAATAAAGATTTAATCAATGCTTCACTTTAATTGTTGTATCACAAACCTCTGTCATATATTAAGCATCTGATTTTCCTTGGTGGTAATGTGCTTTCATTTTCTGTCTCTCTCGCAGCAAGTTCAGGCGAGGGAGTGTTTAATAAACAACACTGGCAGGAAAATATACATTTACATTTAAAAGAACAACATCTACGAAATATATGTTTGATCCTATTAATGTCATAATGAATGCTCTTAAATAATTTAGCCTAGTTGTCAGCAGTCATCCGTGTTTATCGAGATTGACATACTAAGATAAAAAAAATTATTAATAAAATAAGAAATATTGTTTTACACGTTTGACTGCTTTGGGAAATAACACTCGTCATAGACGTCACGAAATGACTGATCATGAAGGAACTTGTAGTCTGGCACAATTGTTACCCACGATAAGTCAAGATTTTATCAAGACCAAATCCCATAATCTGACAGTGACTTTCATAAATGACAATAAACGTGTGTTCTGACCGGGGCTTTAGATATTGCTTGATACTTACAGTAATAGCAGGTTTGGCATGCTGTCCTGGAAGACAATTGAGCCCAGGGCTCCTGCCAGGTCAATTAGCATGTAAGGGGGTCCAAGACCAGGTCGTTCTCGAGAGCCCCCCTGGTAAAGTAGGAAAAAAAGAAGTTGAGGGTGGAGGATGGATTGGAATATTTTTCCAAAACGAAGATGAGGAAAGTAACGTGAAGTGGGCTATTTATTGTAGGTTTGGGTTAATCTGATGATTGCGAATGAGAGACCAGCCACAATCAATTATATCGATTACTTCTCTCGAAATTAGTTTACCAAACTTCACTTATTTGCTGTTATAGTCAACAGAACAATATGCACGCATCATATTGCCCAAAGTAATTTTTATTTTTTTTTACCTGACTTGGAAGGCATAGGCAAACAAAGTTGTTTAAATATTTTATTTGGTGCATAAATGTGTTTTTAGAGCTTAATTTGATTAAAGTCGAACTACTTAAGTCACATGGAATGTTTTGACAATGTTTTTGGTTCCTTTTCTGCACTTTGAACATCTCTCGATCATTGCTATAATGGTGGATGAGAAAGTTTGTCTAAAAACAAATTCATTTGTGTTTCGAAAACTATCAGGGATTGGTCTTAGGTCATTGGAATGACTTGAGAGTAAGTAATTAATAACTGAAATTTCATTTTAGGGTGAACTAATCTTTTAATATGTCATTTACACCTGTGTTTATCATTGTCCACTTGTGATCATATCGACAAACATCCCAAATCTCAAAATCATGTGAAAACAGTCCTTCAACAAGTTGTCTGAGGCCATTTTACCATCATCAGGGTGAAATACTGTATGACCAATTTTTTTATGAGATATGTTAACGAGTTGAACACTAGGTTTCAAGGTTAAACACAAAATCCCCCGACTGGACATTTTTGGCTTTGGAACAAGGAATCAGTGAAGGAGATACTGTAAAAACTCTGTCATGGGAGTTGAGTTATGTGTCATGCCAGCAATAGCTGTTAGTTCTTCTTACCCCCGAGCAGTGAAAAGGTGATTTCTCATCAAACGCTATTATTGATCAACGGTGGTATTGATCCTCTTGTTGCGTCCAGACACTTTCAGCTTTGAAGTCTTTTTATGTGTTGAAACCAGACCACCTGCACTTCTCTGGTTCTGCGCTGTTTTGTAAAGGAAATCTAGAGATGAACAGGAAAGCCGGCACCTTTGAATGATGCGCTCTTTTGTTTGTTGTCTTTCATTGCCAGCACCCCCTGCGCTGAAGCTGTCTGTGAACGAGACGTATGTGGTGGATCCAGGTCAGGACGTCACACTGGCGTGTGAGGTTACCGCCGGATTTCCCACACCCACAGTCAGCTGGTCACGGTACCCGGGGTCTCTCCCTCAGCGCTCGGTGATTCGCGGCGGGTCACTCACTGTCTGGTCTGTTACTCCCGCTGATGCTGGCATCTACAACTGCACAGCCGTCAACAACGTGGGAAACCCGGCCAGAAGAACAGTCAGCCTCATTGTGAGATGTGAGTGGACTCATTTGTACATGTGTATTAGAATTCCAATTTGAATGTGAGAACGTGGAATGCAGATGCATTATATTCATATTCATACAGTTTTCAAAAGATTAAAAAGTTTTTCAGATACTCTGATAGACAGACAGAAAGACAGACAGACAGAAAGACAGACAGATGATGGATGGATGAATGGATGTTGGATAGAGATAAACAGAAAGCTATATAGACAGACAAACAGACAGATGATGGATATAGACAGACGGATGGACAGACAGATATGCAGAAAATAATATAAACAGACAGACAGGTGGACGGATGGTTGGATGGAGACAGACAGACAGGTGGATGATGGATATTGACACACAGATAGACAGACAGACAGTAAGGGACAGGCAGACAGACAGACAGACGATAGATGGATGGATGGATGGATGGATGGATGGATGAATGAATAGAGACAGACAGACAGACAAACAGACGATATATAGATAGATAGATAGATAGATAGATAGATAGATAGATAGATAGATAGATAGATAGATAGATAGATAGATAGATAGATAGATAGATAGATAGATGGATGGATGGATGGATGGATGGATGGATGGATGGATGGATGAATGAATAGAGACAGACAGACAGACAAACAGACGATATATAGATAGATAGATAGATAGATAGATAGATAGATAGATAGATAGATAGATAGATAGATAGATAGATAGATAGATAGATAGATAGATAGATAGATGGATGGATGGATGGATGGATGGATGGATGGATGGATGGATGGATGGATGGAGACAGACAGACAGACAGACGGATGGATGGATGATGGATAGAGACAGTCAGGCAGGCAGGCAGGCAGACAGACAGACAGACATATGGATTGAAAATGGACGGATAGAAAGACAGACAGACAGACAAAAGGATAAGTCAGACAGACTGACAGTAAAAGATGGACAGACGGATAGACAGACAGATGCATGGATAGAAAGACATAAAAAGGCAGACAGATGGATGGATGGAAAGATGGATGGATGGACGGACAGACAGACAGACAGACAGACAGACAGACAGACACAGACAGACAGACGGTAAGGGATGGAAAGATAGACAGATAAACAGACAGACAAATAGATTGATGGATAAATGGATGATGGATAGACAGACAGACAGACAGACAGACAGACAGACAGTAAGGGATGGAAAGATTGACAGATAAACAGAAAGACAAATAGATTGATGGATAAATGGATGATGGATAGACAGACAGACAGACAGACAGACAGACAGCTAGACAGACAGACAGACAGTAAGGGATGGAAAGATTGACAGATAAACAGAAAGACAAATAGATTGATGGATAAATGGATGATGGATAGACAGACAGACAGACAGACAGACAGACAGACAGACAGACAGGCAGGCAGCCAGGCAGACAGACAGACAGCTAGATAGACATGGATCAACACACAGACAGATAGACAGGTTGATGGATGAAATAGAGACAGAAAGACAGACAGAAGGATAAGCTGATAGATAGATAGATAGATAGATAGATAGATAGATAGATAGATGGATGGATGGATGGATGGATGGATGGATGGATGGATGGATGGATGGATGGATGGATGGATGGATGGATGGATGGATGGATGGATGGATAGATAGATAGATAGATAGATAGATAGATAGATAGATAGATAGATAGATAGATAGATAGATAGATAGATAGATAGATAGATAGATAGATAGATAGATAGATAGATAGATAGAGGGATAGGGGGATGGATGGGTGGATGTATGGGTGAATGGATGGACGATTAGATGATGGGTAGAGACCAACAGACAGACAGACAGACAGATAGACAGCCAGATAAACAGACAGATTGACAGGTTTATGGATGGATAAAGATGGACAGACAGACGTATAAATGGATGATAGACAGACAGAAAAATAAACACAGACAGATGGATAGATTAATGGGTGGGTGGAGGGATGGATAGAGACAGACAGATTCAAGTGTACTCTCAGGATCTGAAGAGGAATGAGTTTCCTCATCTGTACACAGCTCTGGATAAAGCCAGTTCATTTCTTCAGTTGTGTTTTGGTGGCACAGAAATCCCCTCACCTCTAATGGCTGGAATATCAGTTATGTCTCCAGCTATCGGATTGGATTTAAGTTTACACCTTCCTCAGACCGCCTGATTGACACGCATTTGAATGAGTTATGACTTCCTGTCTGTCTTGCGCTTAGCAGAAGAAAAAAAATTGCAGAGCCAGATTCGTTCATATGTATGCGTGGGAGCGTGTGTTTATGTGGCGTGAGCGTGAGTTAGCGGTTGAACTGTAATTAGCTCTCTTGGCAGTGTGTGATCGTGTTAAACTCCTCAAGCCGAGAGGGTGATTCAGGAACGGCTGCCATAACGCCTGCCGTTCATCAGGGCTCACGGCTATTCTTAGCCTCTTTAATCATTTTTTATTTACTCCAATTAATTTGAGAGGAATGGAAGTAATTAGCAAGTAGAAGCGTTTTATTTGGGAATGCGCGCTGGATCCGTCTCTGCTGACGGTAATGAGCTCGCTTTGTGTCAAACGCACAGGCAGGTGCCGCGGACGCCCGAGCGCAGCCAATCATCCAGGTAAGGCTGCCGTCTGTTGACAAATGCAGGCCGCTGAACATATGGTGTATAAAGTGCCATATAAAACATAGAAAGTTTCTGTCTCCACCTGCAGGGTCGTTTTTCATACTGTCAGAGCATAAGCACATGGCTAAGCTGTTATAGTTAGGAACTGTGCTTCATTACAATATATAGTTTTAACATCGATATCGCAGTGTGTGTCTACGATAGTCACATCACAGGATATGCAATGTTGAGTTGGAGTTATAAAGCGGCACATTGGCTCATTGGTTAGCACTGTTGCTTCACAGCAAAAAGATCACTGGTTTAAGTCCAGGGGTGCGTTTCCGAAAACCATCGTTAGCCAAGTAAGTTTGCAAGTTCTGTCGTTACAAACATAGTTTGTTGATTTTGCGTTCCCCAAATACATCGTTCCAACAAACATTCGCAAACTGTCGCAAGCTTGAGCACTCGCAACTACACCTTTGGAGCTGTAGTTAGAAACATAACTCCTGGCTGTGTTCTATTCCCAGTTATCCCCCCTATGCCCTATTCATTTAGAAAGTTCTAACATTTAAACTTGGAATTATATTTAAAAAAGCATAAAGTTATCTCTCATTGGTGTAATTTGCTTTCAAATTATTTTAAAGTTCAGTTTTAGCGATCTTCATGTTTACAATTGCGCTTTCTTCGCAGTGCACTTTGAAAACATCGATGTCATTTGGAACACAGCCGTGGCTCATATAGTGACCTATTATTTAAAAGCGGAATTTACCTTACGTCTCCAAAGCTTGTAAATAAAATAAAAAACATAGCATACGTTAATGCTTTTAATTTATAGTTGGTTATTTATTAAGTATCTGTAGTGTATTTGATATGGGCCTGTTGGCTAGAACATTTCTGCAGTGGTTTGAATGTCTCAAATTATAAAAGTAGACTTTAAAAAAAATAAATAAACAACATTCTACTTAATAATAATAATAATAATCATACTAATAATAATAATCATCATCATCGTTAATATTATTAATATTATTATTAAAAAAGGATTTTCTTCATTTTCTAATAAATAAATATTTAATTTAATTTCCTAATAAATAGCCTGATTATTATTTTTTTTTTTATTTATATGATTTATATATGAGATTAGAATGCGTGTTAGCTTTTGTGAGTGATTTTATGTTTTAGAATAGAATATGTAATGTTCTCAATAATATTAGTAAAGGAAACACTGGCCCTATATGTTCCATTTACATATATTTCAATTAATAT
>NC_141033.1:46952500-47017500 GCF_052040795.2 Danio rerio | reverse complement strand
GGCAGTATACTCAGGCATTCTGTCTAAATGGGAAAATAACAAATTCTTCAAAACTGTTTGCCAAGCTTATGATTTCATTACATATTTGGAATCACCAATACAATTATAGGTTTCATTTTATAAGTTTCGTTTCTAAACATCCGAATCAAAAAATAAGAAATCAGCATATTTTCAAGCTACCCAGGCTAATGCACAAGCGCGCTAGAAAAGAACGAGAGCACGACACCAACCTCATTTATGACCGTTCTTCACATTATCATTCTCTGGTCGTCTGATCAAACTGGTCTTCTGAAGTAATCCACAACTTGGTCTTGATGGCGAATCTTCTCCAGAAATAACAGTGCATCTCTGTTTACACGTTTGTGTGTGTTTGAGTAGTTGCTGTCATGTGATGTGCGTTTGACGGGACGTACTGTACCTCACATTCATTTCATACAGATTACAAAACCAGAAAACTTTTGTTTTTAAGTGCACTTGGTTTATTTAAAAGCATAAGATTCAAGCTTTATCTGGATATATTTTTTATGTCTTTGAAGCAATTATTTGCTGAGAATCTAGTGCGTTGTTGACCACCAAACTGTCGTAAAAGAACACATCTGGTCAGAGCTTTTCCACGAGAGAAACATTAGTCTATAGCGATCAACGATTGGCTCCTGTACTAGTAGGAGGGGCTTCTTTTGCCATATTGACCAATACACATTTCCCCATTTAAAACTGTGCGAGTGACATGTCTTGTGTATTCTATAGTCTTTGATGACACGTACAAAGGGAGAATGTCAAAATATTTCTGCAGACTGTACGAAGTGAGATTATAATAATTAGAATTAAAACATTATACATTATAACCATTAGAAGCTGGCTATATTCACACACTAACGCCACACAGCTATGTTTGAACCCCTTATGAAGGTGATTTTTGCATAATAGGTCTGCTTTAAATGTAGCTGTCACTCCTGAAACATTATAATGTTAACTGTATGGCTAAATGGTACAGTACAGCAGTTAAGACGATTTAGAGTTCCACTTATAAAGTCTCCAGTGAATTCAGAATAAGTCCCATTCTGTCCTTCTTGTGAGACTGCAGAAGGATTTGATTTGTCAGTGGAGCTGGCTATTGGACACATCTCACATTATTTGTCAATAGACACAATTTGGACACTTCCCAGAGCGTCTCAGACAACGCACTCCTGTTCCTGCCTGAGAAAGGACAGCGGCGGTAATGAAGTCTATCGAGAAATGCTCTCAATCGATGGCGTGATTAGATTTGATTTGGTGCCGCACATTCTAATGTGATTTTAATCTCGATTGTAATGCGATCCACTGACTGAGGATAGATTGAGTCTCCGAGTGCACCACCAAAGTGACACACGTTTTCCATTAAGACCCGATGGGCCATTATCAATGATTCTGATCCCGCTATTTTTAGATGCAGCTTTTTTTTTTTTTATTCGGGGGCCATCGAGAGTGTTAATGCGCTCGGAGTTTTCATAATGCATTTTGATGCCCGCATGGAGTACGTTTTGTAAGTGCTAAACTAAAAAGCCTTGAATTCATTAGCGTCGTAGCCGCGCAAAAAACACACAAAAGACAGACGGGTGAAACCCTGAACCACTCAGTGCGCATCAGCCCTTTCACACCAGCCATTAGCAGAGCAAAGCACTCTATGCTCTCATAATGGATCCTGTGTTTATTGTGTTGCTTCAAAATGCACCATGTGATTACAGGACGACGTTGGATTTGAGTGTGTGTTGGTCCATTCGCTGCGGGGTCTGCTCGTGAACATCACATAATGCAAAGGGCTTATTGGTGCTGTGGCAGAATAAACTAGAAAAAACTGCATGACTGGCTGTTCAAGCCCAATAAAGCTCAAGCCGTAGACTTTTAACATTGAATCTTCATTATAATAAATTATTGCTTGCTTAGACTATGTGTCCACCAAAGTATTTTTGTTAGCAAATAGATTTTCAATGAAAATGCCATGTTTTTTGTTTTGTTTGTGTGTTAATGCAACAGGATGACAAGTGTTTGAGTGTTTACTGTGTCACGCTTAAGCCAGTTGTCCGATAACAATTAAGAATAGGTGGGACAATCCAAGAGCTTTTAATATTAAATCTTCACAATAATTAATTGTTTTTTTACTTGTCCATCAAAGGATTCTTTGGTATTGATTGTCAATTGAATTTTATGTTGTTTTTGTTTGTTTGTTTGTTTGGAGCTAATTGTCCAATGATAATTGAGAAGAGGCCGGGCAAGCCAAGGACATTTAACATCAATTTGATGTTGTTTTTGTTTGTTTGATTGTTTGGAGAATGTTTACTATCACACTTTAGCCGGTCGTCTAATCACAATTGAGGAGCAGGGCAAGCCAAGGACATTTAATATAAATTTTTATCTTTTTTGTTTACTTAGTTTCCTTTAAAGAAACTAAAGTCGCATTTAGCCAGTAAACCAATCACAATTGAGAAGGGACAAGCCAAGTACTTTTAACATCAAGTCATTGTTGTTTATGTTTGTTTTATTGTTTAGAGAATGGTTACTGTCACACTTTAGCCAGTCGTCCAATAACAATTAAGAAGAGGCGGGGCAAGCCAAGGACTTCTAACATAATTCCTGTTTGTTTGTTTGTTTGTTTGGAAAATGTTTACTGTCGTGTTTAGCCAGTTGTCCAATCACGAATGAGAAAAGGCGGGGCAAGCTTAGGGCATTTAACATAATATCTATGTTGTTTTTGTTTGTTTTATTTTTTTGAGAATGTTTACTGTCACACTTTAGCCAGTCGTCCAGTCACAATTAAGAAGAGATGGAGCAAGCCAAGGACTTCTAACATAAATTCTATGTTTGTTTGTTTGGAAAATGTTTTCTGTTGCGTTTGGCCAGTCATCCAATCACAAATGAGAAAAGACGGGGCAAGCTAAGGGGATTTAACATAATATCTATGTTGTTTTTGTTTGTTTGTTTCTTTGAAATAAGAATTCAATTAAAAAGACGTGGGGCAAGCCAAGGACTTTTAACATAAATTCTATGTTGTTTTTGTTTGTTTGATTGTTTGGAGAATGTTTACTGTCTATCTTTAGCCAGTCTTCCAATCACAATTGAGAAGAGGCGGGGCAAGCCAAGAACTTTTTTTTTTTTACATAAATTCTATGTTGTTTTGTTTGGAGAATGTTTACTGTCACATTTGGCCAGTTGTTTAAAAACAATTGAGAAGAGGCGGGGCAAGCCAAGGATTTTTAGCATACATTTTATGTTGTTTTTGTTTGTTTGGAGATTGTTTACTGTCACTCTTTAGTTAGTCGCCCAATCACAATTGAGAAGAAGCTGGGCAAGCCAAGCACTTTAAACATAAATTGTATGTTGTTGTTGTTTGTCTGATTGGAGAATGTTTACTATCACACTTTAACCAGTTGTCCAATCACTATTGAGAAGAGGAGGGGCAAGCCAAGAACTTTTAACATAAATTCTGTTGTTTTTGTTTGTTTGTTTGTTTGTTTGTAGAATGTTTACTATCACACCTTAGCCAGTTGTCCAATCACAATTGAGGAGAGGGGGGGGGGGGGGGGGGGGCAAGCCAAGAACTTTTAACTTAAATTCTATGTTGTTTTGTTTGTTTGGAGAATGTTTACTGTCGCATTTAGCCAGTCTTCCAATGACAATTGAGAAAAGGCCAGGCAAGCCAAGGACATTTAACATAAATTCTTTGTTGTTTTTGTTTGTTTGTTTGTTTGTTTGTTTTGAGAATGTCTACTGTCATACTTTAGCCAGTCGTCCAATCACAATTAAGAAGAGACGTGGCAAGCAAAGGACTTTTAACATAAATTTTAGCCCGTCAGTTCCTTTATTTATTTATTTATTTATTTATTTATTTATTTATTTATTTATTTATTTATTTATTTATTTATTTAATTTTATTTAATTTTATTTTATTTTATTTTATTTTATTTTATTTTATTTTATTTTATTTTATTTTATTTTATTTGTTAAATGTATTCCAGGAAAAACTGAACATGCATAATACATTTTCATTTAATTACCCTACAAAGAGACAAATTACACATTAAAGACAGAAAGCAAAGATAGTACAACAACCAGCATTTACAGCTTCAAAGAAAAATCTTCTTTACTCTTTTTCTACTTCTAAATGTGTCTGCTATTCTAGTCAAGTCACCTCTCTATCTCTGGAGATGCTTCTTATTGATCCAGCGCTGTGTTTGTTCTGATATTCAGTGTGACGGGGCTTGTCTCTTTCCATCTGCCAGATGCTGTTTAGGTAAACGAGTTTGTCTCAGGTGAGCGGAGCATGTCATTGCTCGGCCTGTGATCAATTATGATAAACGACGACAACGGCGACGTGATTTATACTGTTATTAAACAAGCGCAGTCAACGAATCTGTACAGTCGGAGACGGAGTATAAATGTTGCGCGTGCGACGTAAACACAATATATCCACAACATGTGTAACGCAGAACAAATTGAAGCGTTCTCGCCGAGGATTTATGGCCTGAGAAATCCCAGAATGCCGTGTTGGAGCTAAATGAGTGATAGCTTCATTAAGAGGAGGTATGAATCAGCGGCTGCAGTCTTTCCTCACATCCTCAGTGCCTTTGTTTCTGTGCGCTGTCAATATCGCTGCTGTATTGGAGGAGTTTAGAGCCCACCGCTGCGCTTCATCCCACGGCAAGCCTGATTTATGAGCCAGGTGGTTCTGCCTGTCTCTCTGGACACTGTCGAACACCCATCCTGTCTGGCTCTTTTTCTCTGTAGCAGGAGAGACAGACAAAATCCTCCTGAAACTGAGTCACATTTCAGTGGTGGCTATCAAGAGAAACGCTAGTAAGCTTTTAGAAACAAACCTGTTTATTTATTTTTTCAATTTAATTTATCTTTATTTCTATAGCGCTTTTACAATGTAGATTGTGTCAAGGCAGCTTAACATAGAAGTTTTAGTACATTGAAACTGTAGCTGCGTCCCAAATCGCACACTATACACTATGCACTCATGCACTATGTACTTATGCACTTACACACTCAACAGGATAGTATATGTATGTAGTGGTGTCCCAAATTGCACACTAATGTTTTTTTACTAAGCGGAAATTCAAACCATTTCCCTGATGATGATGGTTTGACGGTCGCCAAATCAGTAAAATAAACAACAAAATTATCAAATAATACCTGCCGTGAGTATTGCCGCATTCACCATCGGGAGGCGCTATAATCACTCTCGTAGAAGAATTTTGCTTTCACCATCCAAAATAAATAAAGTTATCCAACATGTGCGTCCGATAGCTCCGCCCCTTCCGCTACGTAAGCAAACCTGCGGTCGTTGAGTGCGTGAAGTGTCCATCATAACACACTTCATTTTAGCGGCTGAATGAGTGCATCATCCGGGTAATTAAAGTGCACTGATTATTCAGTGTGAACACACTACTTACACTATTTATACTACAAAATGGCAGAATAGTGCATAAATATGCGATTTGGGACGCAGCTTGTGTCATTTCAGTTTTGTGAGTTTAGTTCAGTTCAGTGTGGTTTAAATTTCACTGCTGAGAGTCCAAACACTGAAGAGCAAATCTATCGATGTGCAGCTCCACAGGAAAAAACTTCACCCATTGACGAAAGTGAAGGAAAAGAGAGAAACCAGGCTCAGTTGAGCACGATCTGGCCACGCTTCCTGTGCAGAGCTGCAGTCTAGGCACTGGAGGCTGGTGAATGCTGGTCATCTATTGTGGAGAAGCTACAGGAGAGGTCACCAGTGTGTGTTCAGGCCTTCACTGGGGTCTTACAGGAATCGATATTGTGCTCTCCACTTCTCCATGACCACCAAAAAATTTGCTCAGGATATGAACTGGTCTAGGATTATGGAGACCTCGGGATAAGGAAAAGCAGACTAACATAAGAGTAGATGCTGTTTTAGGCCCAATCTCAATTCTACCCCTTAGCCCTTCCCCTTACCCCTCGTTTTGCGTGTTCAAGTGAAGGGGTAAGGGTGTCCCAATTATTTTCAGCTTGAAGGCGTAGGGCTAAGATAGCCCTTGAAACTGAGATTTTTCAGGACCACACTTGAATCCAAGGGGTACGATAATTTCCAAAAATACACCATCTACAACGGCAGCATGACTGCACATGGAAATCATTAGATGCACAAATAATTTTTTGTCATTATTATGAATTTTTACAACAAACAAGCTCATGTTTTAATACACTCATATCATTGTGGTTAGTAATTGCTTAAATAACAAAAAAGTGGGGGGAGGGGGTTGCGAACTGAAAACCAAGGGGCACTTTCTTCATTATGGAAGGGTACTTTATAACCAAGAGAAAAAAAGGCATATGCACTGCACCGGTTGAGCCCTAGCTGTGCTCATGCCTGCCCCGCCCCCTTCGTCACGTTATGTATTTGCTATTTACTTAATCTGCTTGAGCTCATCCACTCTCACTGGCAGATCTGCAATAAAAGCAAAACACTATTGGCTGTTTTTAAAAAAGTGCCCTCCCTTTTTTTTTTAAACAGCCAATAGTTTTTTTGTTTTTATAGCTACACAATGTCCCACCCTCTCAATGTTTCAGTTGAGATTACATCAAATATCATAAATAAACCATATGATCAAATATAATCAAACAAATACACCAAATAATCAAAATAAAGTTAAAATTTCTAACCAAATCTCTCTGCAACTATACCATGGTCACCCACTGAAGCTAAACAGGGTTGCGCAGGTGGTCAGTATCTGGACGGTAGACTACATGGGGAAACCTGGTTGCTGCCGGAAGTGGTGTTAGTGAGACCAGCAGGGGGTGCTCAACCTGCGGTCTGTGTGGGTCCTAGTGCCCCAGTATAATGATCTGGGTGTGCCGTCTATCTGTTAAGACATTAAATTGAGGTCTTGACTCTTGTTTTGTGTATCAGGAATGAATTAATTTAGAAAAAATATATTGAATTAGACATTTCCACGTTGCTGTTTTTACTTTTTGTGTATATGTTTTAAACCTCAGTTTAAAAAAGTGACTTATAATAATAATAATAATAATAATAATAAATAATAATAATAATAATAATAATAATAATAATAATAATAATAATAACAGTAATAATAATAATAATAATAATAATAATAATAATAATAATAATAATAATAACAATAATAATAACAGTACTAATAATAATAATAATAATAATAATAATAATAATAATAACAGTAATAATAATAATAATAATAATAATAATAATAATAATAATAATAATAATAATAATAACAGTAATAATAATAATAATAATAATAATAATAATAATAATAATAATAATAATTAATTCAGTACTTTATCTTGCATTTAAACACAATAATGGGAAATATTGTAAAAATTGCAGAGCAAAAAAATGACGAATGCTTTGATTTAATACAGTATGTTTATGGAACAGTATGCTAAAAATAATAAACTTACACTAACACTAATAAGCTAATATACTAATAATAATTTACTAGTAAAGTATGATTCATTTTTACAGAGGTCTTTTTATTTCATTTCATTTCATTTAGTTACTTTGAATAACTTTCAGTGGCTAATGACTGATGCATGCATGTGTGTGTGTTTATTTTCTGTTTTTTTCATTCTCACACACACATTTATCACTGTGATTGTGTGGCTGAATGAATACGTGCTGTGATATTTTGGCTGCAGAGATATGAACCCTCTCAAATGAGACGGATGATTATAATTTGTTTATGGAAACTGTTGCTTGTGAAATTAAAACAGTCTATAGTAAAGTTCATTATGAGAAGAAACCAGAAGAAATCAGCTCCTGCTGTTGAGTTGAGATAAACTTTCTTACAAACTGGGTTGAAATGCACCACTGGTCATCGGCATTAGGAGGATTTATAATGCACTATACCTTTATTTTCTTTTTACGACTACACTTTACTGTCTGTCTTGCTTGTTTTTTTTACCATGTTTGTTTTAATTGCAGCATTTTCCATCCTTAAAAATACTAATTCTTTATTGGTATTGATTGTAAATAAAGGTTTCAGAATATAGTTTTTACTTTGATGCCACAGAGGAACAATCTGTAGTTTCTAAAAGAAGCTTTTAGCAAAACGTAATATGCTATTCTAAAAATAATATACTAATATGGTAATATACTAATATATACTAATAACTAACTAATAGTAAAGTATGATTCATTTTTATCATCAGTAAAAGGAGATCAAAAAATTATGTTTTATTAATTTTATTATGAATAAATATGAGTGACTTGATCTTGAATAATGAATTTGGATAATGTATAAGTTCATCCATGGGAATTAAACCAGTGACCTTCTGCTGCCACTTTACTTTTCATTGTCTTTATGGTTTGCATAATCACTTAGTGACATTTGCTGCTATAAAAGTGCTTTTCTTTTCAAGTGTTTTGTACAACACAATCTCACAGCAATTTGTAACTTGATTTAGTGGCTAATTCATATGAATTAATACAATCGCATTCGTAAAACTTACTTTAGTTAATGACGATTGGGTTTTGGGGTGGGGTTGGTTCCCATGCCTAATTTTTAAAATTGTACATTTTTGTATGACTGAACTCATGAATTCATACAAATTAGCCACTAAAGACAAGACATAACATAGTTGTGTTTTTCAGGCTGGTTTTGTTCTAGCTAAAGAACTCAACATAAGTGAAAGCACAGTTTTCATGTGTGTCTCTTTAAATGCAAATGAGCTTCTGCTCCCGTTCCTTTCCAGAATAGGTGAAGCCTTTACAGCTTGTGCTTCAGTTACTCCAACAACAAGAAATCCGCATGTATTTTAATGACTCGCACGTTTACAATACTGATTTATGATTTTTATAAGAATGCTGACAGTCTCCCAAAAGTCGACTTTTGAAAGTTGAAAGTTAAAGTAGAGTTAAAGTAGTTTTTTGTATTTGAATATTTTATGTATTTAAATATAAAGTATATGTACATGAAACAAATTATATATACATTTGAATATGTAACAAAATTGTTTTCTATCTGTGTACTGTATGTGTATGTATTACATTTTAAGTCTATATAATACACAGACATATATTATGTCTAAAACAAAGTTTTATTTTGGATGTCATTCATTGCAGTTAAGGCATCATAGTGGGGCAGTGGGCAGCATGGTCGCCTCACAGCAAGAAGGACGCTGGTTCGAGCCTTGGCTGGGCCAGTTGGCATTTCTTTTCGGAGTTTGCATGAGTTTCCTCTGTGTGAATGACAGTGTATGGGTGTTTTCCTGTACTGAGTTGCAGTAGGAAGGGCATCTGATGCGTAAAACATGCAGGATAAGTTGGCGGTATCTGTCTATCTATCTATCTATCTATCTATCTATCTATCTATCTATCTATCTATCTATCTATCTATCTATCTATCTATCTATCTATCTATCTATCTATCTATCTATCTGTCTGTCTGTCTGTCTGTCTGTCTGTCTGTCTGTCTGTCTGTCTGTCTGTCTGTCTGTCTGTCTGTCTGTCTGTCTGTCATCTATCTGTCTGTCTGTCTGTCTGTCATCTATCTGTGTTATCTATCTATCTATCTATCTATCTATCTATCTATCTATCTATCTATCTATCTATCTATCTATCTATCTATCTATCTATCTATCTATCTATCTATCTATCTATCTATCTATCTATCTATCTATCTATCTATCTATCTATCTATCTATCTATCTATCTATCATCTATCTATCTATCTATCTATCTATCTATCTATCTATCTATCTATCTATCTATCTATCTATCTATCTATCTATCTATCATCTATCTATCTATCTATCTTTATATCTATCTTTCTATCTGTCTGTCTGTCTGTCTGTCATCTATCTATCTATCTATCTATCTATCTATCTATCTATCTATCTATCTATCTATCTATCTATCTATCTATCTATCTATCTATCTATCTATCTATCTATCTATCTGTCTATCTGTCTGTCTGTCTGTCTGTCTGTCTGTCTGTCTGTCTGTCTGTCTGTCTGTCTGTCTGTCTGTCTGTCTGTCTGTCTGTCTGTCTGTCTGTCTGTCTTTCTGTCTGTTTGTCTGTCTGTCTGTCTTTCTGTCTGTCTGTCTGTTATCTATCTATCTATCTATCTATCTATCTATCTATCTATCTATCTATCTATCTATCTATCTATCTATCTATCTATCTATCTATCTATCTATCTATCTATCTGTCCGTCTGTCCGTCCGTCCGTCCGTCCGTCCGTCCGTCCGTCCGTCCGTCTCTCTGTCTGTCTGTCTATCTATCTATCTGTCTATCTATCTATCTATCTATCTATCTATCTATCTATCTATCTATCTATCTATCTATCTATCTATCTATCTATCTATCTATCTATCTATCTATCTATCTATCTATCTATCTATCTATCTATCTATCTATCTATCTATCTATCTATCTATCTATCTATCTATCTATCTATCATTTATATATTTTAATACACAGAATTGTGCCACTATGGAGTGGTGTGGCTGGAGCACCATTTCTCTCCCATTCTGGGAGTCTTCTGTCGCAAATCCAAAGCTCAAATAACAGAAGCATGTAAGAATCTTAAATGAGTTTCATTCTGATGATTTTGGCACTGTTGAATCAGCGTCAATACACGTCAGTGAAAGCACATTTAACCTCGCCTGCATATTTAATACACAAACCTGCATTTACTCGACCATATTTGTCAGGAGACAGCAAATGAAAAATGTTTGTTTTTGTCTAATCCTGTTTGTCGTTGAATTTTTCATCACATTGTGAAAACGTGCTATGCCTCCAACACGACTTTGCTTTTTCCAACTTAAGCCATTCATGCCCCAATTCACCCGCAGAGAACTCAGAGAAAACAGAACTGAAACAAATCAGTCAGAAATAATAATATCAAATGTGGACGATATTCATTTAGAGAGATATTTGAAACATTTCACTCGCTTGTCTAGTAGAGATAACCGTCTGCACATCTAAAGCATTAGTAAGCTAATAAGTAATTTTAATCATTGTGTCAATGAAGTCATCGAATACAAGTTCATAGAGTTAATTACACCCTGATGCGCTGTCATATTTTGCTCACACTATTGGTTACAGTAATGCGCTGTTGCTGTATGCCTGAGGTGCTGTGATGCTAATTTGCAGTCACATCACTTTATACATGCAGGGTGTCTAACCAGACCCTGGTAGACTGTAATTAGTCACTAGCTCCAGCACACTATATAGATTGATTCCGTGCAATTAGCTGAGACAATGTGGACCCCTACTTATTGATTCAGCTAGTAGCTTGCAATCTGTCATCTGAACGTCGTCGGCATGTGCGATGGATTCATGGGATGTGTCCTAAGTGCTTTGCTGTGGTTTATGTGGGACTTTGTTTCCAGTAAAAATCTCCGGAGTGGTCAGTTCAGTTACTGTTCAGCTTCTTAAAGTGATTTTAACTCTGTTAGAAAAGAAGAAGAATAAATACATAATGCTATTTGAGAAGCTTTCTATGGTGAAAGAAAAAATAATGTATTCAGAATAATTAAAGTTAAACATATACTCACCGGCCACTTTATTAGGTACACCTGTCTAACAGCTTGTTAAAGCAATTTTCTAATCAGCCAATCACATGGCAGGATTTCAATTCATTTATGCATGTAAACATGGTCAAGCCGATCTGCTGCGGTTTAAACCGAGCGATAGAATAGGGAAATAAAGTGATTTAAGTGTCTTTGAATATGGCATGGTTCTTGGTGCCAGACGGGCTAGTCTGGGTATTTCAGAAGCTGCTGATCTACTGGAACTTTCATGCACAACTGTGTCTAGGGTTCTAAAGGCGAAGGGTCCAACCTGGTACTAGTAAGGTGTACCTAATAAAGTGGCCGGTGAGTGTATGCTTCAAAACAGAAGGAATTGATGTCAAATGATGCAAACTATACAGATAAATTATGTTGAAAAACATAATAATAAAAATAAACAATAATTTTTATAACATAAACATATGAACATATAAATAACTTATTTTATTATTATTATTTTAATAATATTTTAATAATTATTTTATTTAAATCTTGTTTTTTTGCAGTGCTGTATTTTTTCAGTCGGTTGCTATGATAGAGAGTATCTCCATTGTACCGTTTAAGTGGAAGGTTTTTTGCCGATTATTTGTTGACAGTTGTGCGGTATTGTCCTGCCCCTCCTCTGTTGTGATTATATGGCTCTGTTAGTGAAGAAGAAAATAAATAATGCCGTTTGAGAACCTTCCTATGAAGAAATAAAAAAGAATGTCTTCGAGTAAAACATAGATAAAATATGCTCCAAAACTGATGCAATTAATGTAAAATTATAATTGTACATTAAATATAAAGTTGATTTCTATTAAAAAAAGCATAATAACGCAAAAAAACTTTGCTTTAAACACATAAATATACTTTTTTTTTAGATGTACAAAATTAGTTTGTGTTGGCCAAGATTTTAACACAGAAGAAATTATCATCTGCTTTTTTTTCAAATTGATTTTTCTTCATTATAATAGGATGTCAATCAAGATTCAAATAATTTCTGGGACCCCAAAAGAAGCAGATTTCAACCCTAAATTCATTTTTTTCCAGTATTTGAATGAGTACTTGAGAGTCTACTCATGAAATAATGAGAGTTTTTCCAATGTGTATATCTTCAACACATCATACCAAAACTGATGCAACTGATATGAAATGTCTGCAAAATTATAAAAGTACCGAAATATTCACCACACAAATGTAAACTCATAAACTTAACATGTAAACAAGCAGTCTAATATTCTTTTTGTTTTCACCAGATCCTCCTGTTGTGGATCCAGTAATGATGGATGTTCGTTCTCCAACATTTGCGACGGTCAGTCTCCGCTGTCTGATTCTCAAGTCCAATCCAAACCGAATAGTCAGCGCCTACTGGTACCGTAATGGAATACCTTTACGAAACTCTCTAGTGGACTCCCAAAATGTCCCTCAGCTCCGCTTCAAACTGGACACCACCAATAACGGCACGTATGAGTGCAGGGTGAGCAATGGAGTCGGCATCTCAAACTGCACCTTCAATGTTTCTGGTGAGTTTTTACTGGGACTTTTCTTATGCACTGTATGTTAAGAGAAATAAACCTTTAAAAAAGATAAGTATTCGGGGAGAATGATCATCATGCTATACTTACCTCTCTAATGAAAATAATGTCCATCTTGTTGCATCTGTTGTACCAGTGTTGGGTTAAAGCATTATTTTACAAGTAACACGCTACGTTAGAATATTTCTTTTCTAAATGAACTAAAGTAATGTATTACTAATAGATTTATGTGAATAACTACAAAAATCCTAAAGAACATATACAGGCAAAACTAAAGTAATACCAGTGAATGGTATTAGTGATGTCTTGTGGAGCAAAATGAGTGATCTTTGCTGGAAATATTCTTTACAACTGCAGTGGACAGTAGCAGATTCCAAAATGAGATGCATATTAAGAGTTCAACATAAGGTGGTTATTTATTCATTCTTTCATTAATTAATTAATTCATTCATTCATTCATTTTTAACCACTTTTCCGGGGCCGGGTCGCAGGGGCAGCAGTCTTAGGAGAGGACCCCAAACTTCCCTCTCCCCAGACTCTTTCTCCAGTTCCTTCAGGGGGATCCCGAGGCCTTCCCAGGCCAGCCAAGTGACATAGTCCCTCCAGCGTGTCCTGGGTCTTCCCTGAGGCCTCCTAATGGTGGGACATGCTTGGAACACCTCTCTAGGTAGGCGTCCAGGAGGCATCCGAAACAGATGCCTGAGCCACCTCAGCTGACTTTTCTTGATGTGGAGGAGTAAGGGCTCTACTCCGAGCTCCTCTCGGGTGACAGAGCTCCTCACCCTGTCCATAAGGGTGCACCCTGCCATCGTGTGAAGGAAACTCATTTTAGCTGCTCTAATCCGAGATCTTGTTCTTTCGGTAATTACCTAAAGCTCATGACCATAGGTGAGAGTAGGAACGTAGATTGACCGGTAAATCGAGAGCTTTGTTCTTTCTTTACCAAAATAGACTGCTACATCGACCGCATTACTGCTGCCGCTAAACCAGTCCGCCTGTCAATCTCACATTCCATCCTTCTCTTACTCGTGAACAAAACCTCAAGGTACTTGAACTCCTTCACCTGGTGTAAGGACTTTCCTCCAACCTGGAGATGCAAACCCCCTTTTTTCTGGTGTAGCACTATAGACTCAGATTTGGAGGTGCTGATTCTCATCCCAGCTGCGTCACACTTGGCAGCAAACCGCCCCAGAGCGTGTAAATATAAATATTTTAAATATAAGCATTGCAATGATAAGCAAATGGTCTGTTTGTATCAGACGCAACATGACAGAAGTTATATACAGCCATTCAGAAGCACAGAATAGTGCACTCACTGCACTCCAGCGAAATGGTAAGATTTGCATTCTAATTAATACATTAAACCTCTTTTACATTATTAAATGTACATGCTGAATAACTGATATGTGTTGGCTTGCACTAAGTCACAGTTCTAAAGTTCCATTTCAAGCAATTTATTTTATTTTCAAGAACTGAGGTGAACTATCTGCTGCTGCTTTCAGTAGTGTGGCAATAAATGTCATGTAAAACGGCATTCAAACTCCCATTATAAGCATTTAACACTGAATAAAGCACATGAGGTGTACCTGAGGTGATCATTGTCAGCTTTCCGTTGTTCAGCTGCAAGAAATAGATGCAGTTTCTAAAATATAAATTTCATCTTTTGATTAGGACAAAAACTCATTTTAATATGTAAAATATTCCCTCTATCCTGTGCTTTTATTTAGAACATGATTTATAAGTCTTTGATGGTGTATTTAATCTGGCAACCTGGGGTCTGTTCTTCGTACATGGATTACCTAGTTAGCTGAATTGGGTTTTTGACAATTTGACATGATCCAGGATCATTTTTTTCTTCAAAACTCATCCAAGAGTTGTTGTCATAGCAACAGTTCTGGTAGCTCAAACCTGCTCGGGAGCAGGCTCATTTCATATAAACAGGATTAGATTGACTCAGTTCAAGCAAAGATAATACTGAACGTATGTACAGAATTCTGATATTTTCTTACGGTAGTAGTTATATACACTTAGGAAAATAGTAAATATATATTTGTAACTATATATATATATATATAAGTTATTAAGTTATTATATATATATAAGTTATTAATAAAACGTATGCTATCTGCACTCTAATAAAAGTACAAAGACTGCCACCTGGTGGTTCAAAAAGAACATTCATTGATTTGAACTTTTTAGATCGCTTTAGTACAATTTGTGTGTAATAGTCATGCACAATATGCGATTTAAAAAAAAAAGCAAAAATACATATGCAGTCATGAACATGTTTTGACAGCTATTATGACGGTGATTTGATGCTTCACAAAAGTTGCAGACACCTTTAACACTATCAAAACGCTTTTGTAAACATCCAGTTATGCTTTACACCGATTAAGAAACCGGCTCCTATAATACTACTATGGCTACTATAGTAAAGAGAATCCTCTCTAACTGTAAAACTAAATAAATAGCTAAATGCTCTTGACACATGAAAGGGTAAAGCCTGCAGCCCACAACAAAAGTGAAAAGTTATTGCATGTCATATTTAACAAAACGTTTCTTGCCAGCAGCCAATCGTTTCATTGCTGATCATGATTTCGAGGATCGATACATCTGTCCTTCACAACACACGCAGCAATATCAGATCAGTTCATTCAGACATTTTAATCTGAAAAATGTAAGAAAGCAGCATTTCCCGCTTGTACTTGGATAACTAGAAAAATAACTAGAAAACATTGCTTCATATTAACTTATACAGCATAACTTGATCATTTTTATAATTAACCTATTACAGTAAATACAGAAACAGTCTCATTTATAACAGAATGGAGTAACACTAGTTTTTGCCTTGATTTGCTCACTGATGTCTTCTGCATAGTCCACTATCCATCGAGTGACATTGATTACATTTTTAATAATCAGGTGGCGTAGTGGGTAGCATGATCGCTTCACAGCAAGAAGGTCACTGGTTCTAGTCCCAGCTGGGTCAGTTGGCATTTCTGTTTGGAGTTTGCATGTTCTCTCCATGTTTGCGTAGGTTTCCTCTGGGTGTTTCCTCCACAAGTCCAAAAACACGTGGTATAGGTAAACTGGGTAGGCTAAATTGTCTGTAGTCTATGTGTGTAAATGAATGTGTATGGATGTTTCCCAGTGATGGGTTGCACCTGGAAGGGCATCCGCTGCGTAAAACATATGCTGGATAAGTTGGCGGTTCATTGGGCTGTGGCAACTCCGGATTAATAAAGGGACTAAGCCGAAAAGAAAATGAATGAATGAATGAGCTGACAGATTAGCTGATAGACGTTGTTTTCAAACACTGGCAGAACATCTGAATAAGTTTAAATGGAATGCTTTAAACCCTTGGGTTGTAAATTACACTGTTGTGTTGTCACTGTTGCATTCTGGGACAAAAAGGTTCTGCAATGGACATATGAAGCAGACTCTGTCAAAATTGAGGCATCAAGGGTATGTCCAAGTAAGCTTCCCTCGTTCACTTAATGAAGTGGAACACACTTCAAAATGATGTCGGGGGTTCCCCCGATGGAGCAAGTGAAGGTAAGTTTGGGAGTATGTGTCTAAACATGTTACACAGCCTCAGTCTAAGCACTTTTAGAGGAGTGTGAAACTAAGATAGGGCATCACTGTGGCACAATGGGTAGCACGATCGCTTCACAGCAAGAAAGTCGCTGGTTTGAGCCTTGGCTAGGTCAGTTGGCATTTCTGTGTGGAGTGTGCATGTTCTGCCTGTGTTCGCGTGGGTTTCCTCCAGGTGCTCTGGCTTCCCCCACAGTCCAAAGACATGCGGTATTGGCGAATTGGGTAAGCCAAATTGTCTATAGTGTATGTGTGTGAATAAGTCTGTATGGATGTTTCCCAGAGATGGGTTTCGGCTGGAAAGGCATCAGCTGTTTAAAATATATGCTGGATAAATTGGAGGTTCATTTCACTGTGGCGACTCCACATTAATAAAGGGATTAAGCTGAATAGAAAACGATTGAATGAATGAAACCTGGATCATTGTAGCCAATCACAGTCTTATCTGTTGAGCATGTGACCACAATGGCCAATCAGTGGCGTTTAAAAATTGCTGATCAGCATCAAAATGGAGGTTTTTAGGAAGTTAGAACTGTTGGAAATGTGTTTTGATAAATTGCAGTGCAATGCATTTTATTAATTAGGGTTTTTATCGTAATTTCATGTTCACTGTTCATATACACTCATTAAACTGATTGATCATATTTCTGTTTCTCAAAAAGTAGATTATTTCACTAGGTTATGGGTTCAAATCCCTGTAAAGCAGTAACTGAGTAAATGTGCACCTCACTATGGATAATAATATCTGCCAAATCGATCAATTTAAATGATCCACTGATGGGACTCAGATGAGCGATTTGTTCATAGATAACGACAACTGAACATCTTGGACAAACTAAAGACCATAAATGCACAAATTAAACCATATAAAACAGCTAAAACTGGCTCAAACTGTGTCCTCCATCTGGAGCTGGATGATTAGCTCTGCAAGCCTTTCTGGAAAAGTGAATAGCATTAAAATAAAAAATGAGCCCGAGAAACGTCTGTCACTCACTCTTTACAGTTGAGCCGCCAGCTTTGTTAGCTTCTTCGGTAGTTGATGATGTAGAGATCTGCCAAGAAAGGCCAGACGGTGATGTGGCAGTATACTGTACACTTCCAAAAGGCCCAGGTGTTTCTGTTCTCTCTGTGGGGGGAAGAAAATTGGCTGCTGTTTTAGAGACTTGTAGGGTTTTTCCTGCTCAGTAGGGTCTTATCCAGGCTTTGCCAACACATCATGACAGCTGAGCGGTGCAAATGCTATCAGCTTTTTTTTCGGCACACGTTAAAGTGACTGCTGCTATACAGTATACAGCAGATTTCTGTAATATTGCACAATAAATTGTTGTGACTTTTAGCATGGAGCTGTCTTTATGATTATTAAGAAACATATTTATGCAAAAATGTAGCTTGGTCAATGAATTTAAAAGGTTGCTCTATGTAAAATGTTTTTAAAACATTACACTGCAAAAAAATGCTTTGAATTTTTGAAGTTCTTAAATCAAGAAGCATTTTCTAGACAAGTAAGTGTTTTGTTTTGGTTTCAGAAATAATATCTCAAAATAATAAAAAATAAATTTTTAATAATACATTATCAGCTGATTTAGTTTATTTTAAGGAAAAGTCACTTCATTTGGTCTTATTATTTCAAAAAACAAGACATTTTGCTTATCAATGCTTCTTGATTTAAGAAATTTTACATATTTGGACAAGAAACAAGACAAAAACTCTAAAGTCCCGGTCAGATCACATGATTTTTATTGCCGCTCATGAAAGTCACTATGTCAGGTTATGGGATTTTGTCTTGATAAAATCTTGACTTGTCGTGGCTAACAAATGTGCCAGACTACACGTTCTTACACAATCAGTTATCCCGTGACGTCCACGACGAGTGTTATTTCCCAAAGCAGTCACAAATGTTGGTATAACAGTATTTCTTATTTTAATTTATTTTTTTAATCTTATTTCACTCTCAATAAACACTGATGCCTGCTGACAATTAGGCTTCATTATTTAAGGGCATTCATTAATTAAATTCATCTTTAACTCTAGAGTGCTTTTACAATGTAGGTTTTGTCAAACCAGCTTAACATAGAAGTTCTAGTAAATTGAAACTGTGTCAGTCCAGTTTTCAATTTAAGTTTAGTTTAGTTCAGTTCAGTGTGGTATAATTTTCACTGCTGAGAGTCCTAACACTGAAGAGCAAATCCATTAATGCGCAGCTCTACAAGTTCCGAATCATGCAAGCCAGTGATGACAGCGGTGAGGATCAAACGTGTAATCCTTTTTTAATATTAAGATATTTTCTGTTTAAATCTAAATATATATTTTCCAGCCCTGGGTTGCTTATTAAACACTCCCTTGCCTGAACTTTCCGTGAGTGAGATGAAGAACATGAAAGCACATCAGCACCAAGGAAAAATCAGATGCTTGAGAAAAATTTTGAAATGAATTTTGAAAATTTTTTGAAAAATTTGCAAATATACAACAAGAGGTTTGTGATACAACAATTACAGTGAAAGATTAATTAAATCCTTATTTTCCACGGAGCGAAACAAATCCTCCACCCATATAGTTGAGTAGTAGACTGGCACGGAAAAAATATATATATATATGAATTTTTTTTTTTCTTGGAAAAAAATATACTTTTGAAAAAATTTTGTTTGGTATAATTTGTATCTTTATTTCAATGTATTTTTTTGTTGGTCAGTTATCAAGTAGATAAACAAGAATAATAAATCACATCCGAAGAGCTTCAAAACCAGTCCACTATGTGCTGCAGTCCCAAATCAAAAACTGGTTTGTTAAATAAAATAAAATCTAGCCTAAATATTCACTGTTTTAGAGAAACCTATAGCAAATGATAAAATCATCCATTTTCTGTAAGTTTCAATTTAATTAGTTTAATCGAGTAATTTGAATAAGCAAGACAGGCTTTTGCAATGTATTCAATGCACTCATCGTGTTTCCAGATTACCTCGGTTGGAAGGAAGAGAGAACTCAGAAAGTTGTTTTGAGAATTGAGATGTCTGCATATTTGTGCCAGTCTGTCAGATAAAATTGTTTAAAAACATGCTAGACTTTCTGCAATGGTGTTGTAAGGCGTCACAGACATGATATCGGTTGTCATAAACTGTCACATTACACAAGAAGAAGTGATTGAATTGAATTTTCAATTCAATTCAATTCAGCTTTATTTGTATAGCTCTTTTACAATTTAGATTGCGTCAAAGCAGCTTCACATAAATGGTCATAGTAACTGGAACAGTGTAGTTCAGTTTTTAGTGTTTAAGTTCAGTTCAGTTCAGTTTAGCTCAGTTCAGTGTGATTTAAAATCATTACTGAGAGTTCAAACACTGAAGAGCAAATTCATCGATGCGTAGCTCTACCAATCCTGAACCATGCGAGCCAGTAGCGACAGCGGAGAGGGAAAAAAACTTTACCTGATATGAGTGAAGAAAAAAAACCTTGAGAGAACCAGACTCAGTTGGGCAAGTTGAATCGTGAATTGTGAATCATGAATCGCGTCATCCCCATGACACCCTACGTCAAGGAAACCATGCCAAAATCCTGACAAAATTGTGTTATCTGACCAGGGCTTAAGTTAAAAAAAATTGTTTTTTTTTGCATTTAATCTTTTCAAAACCCCAGAGTTCTGTACAATAACAGCAAATACACACAACATGTTTTCTGTTTTTGGTTAAAAAGATGTCGTGACAATTTATGATTATTTTCAGGGGGTGTCCCCGAAACTTATCATGAATTGCTTACAAGTGTTTTTTTCTGTGCAAAAATAACAGCAAAGTGGATTTTATTTGTTAAGGATGGCACCAGATTAAATGTAAAAAATTATAAAAAAATTAAAATATTGAACTATAAGTTCCACATACCAGTATTGCAATTGTGTTTAGAGACACTACAGGCGGATGATATTAAAGTGTTTTCCTGTAATGAGATGCATATCTTTCATTGATGCTGTAGATTAATGGTTCTCGCCCTACAGGTCATGACCTAATAATGGCTTGCAATTTTGTCCCGCAATAATAAAACGCAATTAGCCATGCATACTTAGAATGGCAAATGAAAGTGACACTTTAAATTCAACATAACAGCAATGACTCGAAGCCGAAACCACAGAGTATCCTCCTCAGATTTAGTTTAAGACTGAATAGAGTCAAAAATTTGGTTATTTTTAGCCTATTTTTTTTCGTTGTGCTACTTGATAACACAAACTGCTATTTCTTGTCATATTATTTTAAAGTGCCACTATTACGCCTTTCATGCGGTGTGTAATGTAGCTGTTTGTGAGCATCTTCAAATGCCCTCAAACACTTTAGATGGTATGTGTTGTCAAGTCATACAGGGGAAAAAAAAAAATTACGTCCTAGTACAATTTATGCACTTTCACAGAGTCTCACATTATAATCGCTGAAGTGCAAAATGAATCTCTTAGATTGTATCTCCACTTTGCTGTTTATGAGGAGAGAATTTGCTAGAGCGCCCATTTGAGCCACTAAGTGTGAGGTCAATAAAGCTGAAATTTGTCTAGCAGTGACAAAACTAAATATTTATGAATGGCCATTGCATTCATAAGCGCACAAACGTGTATGATTGGACGTTATTCTCACTGCTGCATCAAGTAAGCAACATCTAAAAAAAATCAAATGCAGACTGTAAAGATTCATTAATTCATTTTCCTTCGACTTAGTCCCTTTATTTATCAGGGGTCACCACAGTGGAATGAACCGCCAAGATGCCCTTCCAGCTGTAACCCAGTTCTGGAAAACCCCCATACACACTCATTCACACATACACTACGGCCAATTTAGTTTCTTCAATTCACCTAAAGCGCATGTTGTTGGACTTGTGGAGGAAACCGGAGCACCCGGAGGAAACCCATGCCAACACAAGGAGAACATGCAAACTTGACACAGAAATGCCATCTGACCCAGTCCGGGGCTTGAACCAATGACCTTTTTGCTGTGAGGCGACAGTGCTAAATAATGAGTCAGCTTGTCGCTAACTGTAAAGATATAACTTTTCTGATTAATTGTGATCTGTTATCTTGAATTATCTTGAATTTGTAAAGTTTTTTTTTTTTTCCCATAATCTCGTCAAATGGATAGTTCACTCGAAAATAAACATTTATTAAGTATTTGCTGTCGCACAAGTGGTCCCTAACCTTTAAAACTTTACTCACATATTGCTTGTTTCCAACCTGTTTAAGATTATTACTTCTGCCAAACACAAAGATATTTTGAAGAAAGCTAAAAACCTGTAACCATCGAGTTTCATAGTACGAAAAAAAAAACAACAAAAAACAATGCCTACAGGTTTTTAGCTTTCTTCAAAATGTCTTTTTTTGTGTTTAACAGAGGAAAGAAGCTCAAACAGGTTTGGAACAAGAAAAATGTGAATAAATGATGACAGCATTTGAATTTTGGGTCATCGATGCCTGAAGACCAGAAATCCCATGATCCCAGCAAACAATTTTGTTTAGTAGACGTCTAAAAGACATCTAAACACAGACAGCTTGGCTAAAACAAGGCTAAAGTCGGGCTGTCTGTGAAAATCTAATAAACATCTAAGAATCAACCAAATAGACTGATTAGACAGACTTTATATGTGTAGTCATTCATTTCTGTTTATTTTATGACTAGTTTCATGATTGGTATTTAAAGACATTGGTCAGGTAATTCTCAGTCTCTCCTGGCTGACCAATGGGCATGAGAGGGAAAGTCGAGCAGGAAATTTTCTTTGTTCTCCTTGTGGGTTTGTACAGTCCCAAGATAGACTGACAAAACTTTAACTCATGGTTTAAAACTACACTGAGCATACAAGTTATCGTCCTATGTCCTAGATCATGGGTTGTAGAGATTGTGTATGAAGAAGAATGACACAAAACATGACTATTTTAGAAATACATAAAACATAATTCATGTGTTTGTCTAATGTCTTGAATAGGGCATATACAGGTGTACATATTTAAAGAGAAAGTCAGGTAGAAAATGCAAAAGTTTACAAACATAACATTTACTCTGGGCTGAATTTTGAGAGTTTTAGGGGATGGAGGGTGAAGGTGTAGGGGTTCTTGGGAATGTCCTTGAAGATGGGATAACTCGAGCTCTGGCCAACATCTTGGTAGATAAGATGTCACAGAGTGACTTTCACCGGCAAACTTGCTGGCACCAGGAGTCATGAACTCACGTAAAACAAACCAAGAGCCTTCTAGGGGTCATAACGGAATTTCTCCTTCAGACTGTATGTTACACTGGGTATGATTAAAATGGCTAATGAAAAATTCCATTACTTTAGAGAGAAGTGCCGTTTTTATTAGCCATTTTAATCATACCCAGGAAGCATTTTTTGCTTTTAAAAGAAGTCTAATAGATGTCTTATAAACGTTTAAACATTGTCATCTTGGCTAAAACAAGGCTAACTTTGGGCTGTCATAAAAAATCTAATAGACGTTTAAGAATAGACCAAAACTTGTCATCAAATAAACAGAATTAGATGACTACACATATCTGTCTGTCTTATCTGTCTATTTGATGACTAGTCTAGTTTTGACCTATTTTTAGACATCTATTAGATGTTAACTGACAGCCCAAGTCTAGCCTTGTTTTAGCCAAGGCGACTATGTTTAGACGTCCATTAGACATCTATTAGAAACAAAAAATGCTCGCTGGGATTCCACAGTAAGGGCTCTATTTTGACGATCCATGCACAAAGTGCAAAGTGCATGGCGCAAAAGCATTAAGGGCGTGTCAGAATCATCTGAATACTAATCGTGTCAGAAAATCCGCTTTGTGTTGTGGTGCATGGTTTAACAGGGTTGAGCTTATTCTCTTAAATAGTTATAGGTGTGTTTTGAGAATAAACCTATCAGAGTCTCATCTCCCATTCCCTTTAAGAGTCAGTTGCTTCGCGCAATAGCGCATTTGCTATTTACATTGTGGACTTTGTATGTGGAAAAAAAATGAACACTTTACCAGTGAGAAAAAAAGTTAAACAGCATCTACAGGGTGAGAAAGAGGAAATGAGCCTCCTCATTATTTACTTTCACTTTCGCTCTCGTGGATAGGGAAACGTGTTGTATGCACAGACATCCATTAGCCTATACCTAATTAAATTAGTTTGTTAAGCACAAATATTTGTTTCTAAACTATTTCTAAATTCAGTTCTAATTTCCAGCAAACGAATAAATAAACAATAATAACAAAGTCTTCTTATATCAAAAAATAAGTTATATTCAAATACACATGCAATGCCCCATATGGTCTAAAACCTGACAGGTGGACAAATCTAAGCTTGTTTTTAATAAAACATAAATATATCAGCTAATAATGATAACATTATACAAAACCGAATTGTTATGAATAAACTGAAGATAAAAAATTACATGAAGAAGGCATGAAGGCAGTGGTTTTTATATTTATGTAGAAAATAATATTTTTTGTAATATTTTAATCATTTAATTCTTTTTCATATGTAAAGATATTTGCCTATTGCTGTACATCCTGTGTGTATTAAGCAATGTTTAAGCGTGGCTCACAAATAACACGATCTGCGCTGGACTATAGACCTGCTTTGAGCTGGTCTATTAAACAGTGTGTTTTAGTTTCTCAAAATAGCAAGGCGCTAGCAGCTCTTTAACACACCTTCTTTTTTAGACCAAAACGCCTATGGGTGCACATATGAGTGCAAATGCATTTGCTATTTAAACAGCGTGGTGCAAAACGTCAAAACGACTCTTCAACCAAGCTGACACTAGCCAACAATTGTGTCGCGCCTTATGCCGTATTGCGCCGGGTGTATGATAGGGCATAATTTCATCGAACTACACGTTTGTTTGTTGCAAATCCTCCCCCTTTAGTGGCGAAAATCACATATTTTGCATTCAGTCCACTTTCTTCTAGCAATTTAACGAAGTTATATCTAATAAATGAGAAGTATTGTATATCCATGTACATTAGCTTACTCTCACATTGAAAAGCAATGAGCTTAAGATGGTGGCAATTCATCATATTCAAGCATTTGTTTAATTAGTCATGCTCTCTTTCACTTTGTTTGTTCTTTCAGCTCAGCCGTACGATGCGGAATTTTACTACGACACTCCAAATCCCATTCGCACCTTGAAGAACAATTATTCCTACATCTTACAGTGGACCCAGAAAGAGCCCGGCGCTGTGGACAAAATCATCGGCTACTGGATCAATGTCCGACAGGTACACACACACACCAACGCTGGAAGCTTAATATTTACTGCTTCTTTCCATCCTCCTTCCGTTTGTCCATTCTTTCTTTCTCCGTGGTTGACTCGGTGGGAGGTGGATGAGTAGAATAAGTGTGTTTGTAATAGGAGTCAGGGGAATAGTGTGCTCTATGTAGGGAGCAGACAGCGGATCGATCGCTGCTTGTACTGCATTAAAGAGACTCTCAGAACCCCACCGGCCCAACACAAGAACACAGAAGCAGCCTGATTGGGTCTGTATTTCATCCCTTCTGGGGGACAAAAAAGCCCATACACCCTAAGGTGGTTAAACCTTCACATTGGTCAACCACAGTGTGATAAACAACCAGCTTGGATTAAAATGCAATGTTGCTAAAGGCCATTCTGAGTGCACGATTTTTCATTGTCATTGATGAAGTAAAATCGACCTTTAGTTTTGACCTCTTTGGACAAAATATGGGTGTTGGCATGAATAAATGGCGATTTAAGGTTGCGTATTTATAGCACACACAATCCTATTGTGTTTAGTTTTGAGTGCTCCTCCATAGAGATGAATCTTGTCCTCATTGTGTCCGTCGGACTGGATTTTGCCAGATGGGATTGGATGTTCATGTAGAGCGCGCTTTATTTTGCACACATGCAGCAATATTTCACATGGAGTCTGCCTTTTGACCTTTGTTCTTTGTTCCTGAGTCAGCAGCATGAATATGAATATCTGTGTTACAGCTGAGCATTGTCCAGAAGTTAGTGTCTGAATGAATTATTTAAAACATGTCAATTTGTTCTAGTTTACACTGTAAGGCTTACAGACTGACACCTTGTAGATTTTGAACACATGACTCATACAAGTGACACCTTGAACACATAACTCAAACAAGTGACACAAGTGTTGTCTGAGATCAAAAATAACAAAATTAAAGTAACCTAATACTTAAATTTTTTTCTTTTAAAAATCCATTATCCATTACTTCCAACCAATTTTACAATTTTCCCAACCAATTTATTTCACATGGATTTTGCCTTTTGACCTTTGCTCCTGAGTCAGCAGCGTGAGGATGCATGAATATCTGTGTTACAGCAGAGCACTATCCACTAATTGGTGTCTGGATGAACTATTTAAAATATGTCAATTTATTTAAGTTTACACTTTAAAGCTCACAGACTGACACCTTGTATTTTTTCATATGATTCACATAAGTGACACAGGTGTTGTCTGAGATGAAAAATAACAAAATTAAAGTAACTCCAAACTTAAAATAATAATAAAACTAAATTTTTATATATAAAATGCAAACTAAATTAATTTTATTAATAAAAAATGATTCATATTTTTTTCCCTTATCAATTCATTCCAACCAATTTTCCTCCTGATATTTCCTGGAAATCAAAATCAAGCTTTTTAGATGCTACTATCAGTATGCTAGTCTTAAAGGAGAACTTTTTTGGCAAAAGCTTATTTTACTATTTATTATACTATATTTACTTATTTTATTTTACAAGTCTCCTAGATCTAAACAGTTGACATTTTTTAATCCATTCAGACGATTTCTTGCTGTAGTGTGGTCACTTTTCACTTAGCTTAGAGTAATGAATTGAAACAGATATAAACATTTGCATTTTGTTCAGAAAATGTAAAAAAAAAATCATTCATTCATTCATTTTCAACTGCTTTTCCGTGGAGATTGTGTTGCCCAAACACACTAAAGTGGCTCAATAATATTTAGATCGGGTGACTGTGCAGTCCAGGCTATGGAAGACATTTAACTTTACTCATGTTCATCAAACCGCTCTATCACCAGTCTTGCTGTGTGTATCTGTGCATTATTATCCTGTTACACGGCACCACCTTCAGGATGCAATGTTTGAACGCTTGGGTCCTCCACAATAATTTGGTACTCCTTGGCAGTGACGAGCTCACCTAGCACAAGTATTGGGCCTAGGGAATGCCTTGATATTGCTGACCAAACGATCACTGATCCACTCCCATGCTTCACTCTGGGCATGCAACAGTCTGGGTGGTACGCTTCTTTGGGGCCTGTCCACACCCCAACTCTCCTGAGTGAGAGAAACACAGTGAAGGTGGACTCATCATAGAACAATACTGTACATGTTTCACATTGTCCACAGATTTTCACAGCTGGCACCAGTGAAACAGACATTTGGCATTGGCATGACTGACCAAAGATTTGGCTTTACAGTAGCAGCTTTGCCATGTATATTGATCCTGTGGAGCTCCACACCAACAGTTTTAATGGAAAAGGAGAGTTGAGGTGCTCATCTAATTTTGCAGTGAGTTGGGCAGCTGTGGTTTTATGTTTTTGGTTACAGTCTGGGTTTGCACCCAGACATACTGTACCTTTCAGACAGCTTCCTCTTGTGTTCACAGTTACTCCTGTTGGATAAGGTTCTTTCTTCTTAGTGGTTTGCTGGATCTTGACACATCACAAATACTTGCTGTCTTGGTCATGGATGCACCAGCGAGACATGCACCAACTATTTGTTCTGTTTTGAACCCTGATACGTTACCCATAAAGTTGTGTAAATTGCTATATTTTAAGCAAACTGTGGTATTACTTTTCTAATTAAACTTTCAGACTCTGCTCTTACTAGTGACATGTGCAATCAATAAAGATTGGCCTCCAGGCTGATCAAATTTAGCCATGAAACCTCCAACACTAAATTAGGCAGTGCAAATATAAGGGATAATCAACAGATTGCCAAGCATTAAAGGATTTTATTAGAGTTCACACTAAGCTGATGGTTAATTATAAGCTACATTGGTATGCTGTCCTGGGAGAGAGCCCTGAGCTCATAAGATCCTCGAGCCCAGGGCTCCCTCCCTTTGCTAGGCGAGAGGGGAGTTTGAGCTCAGGTAGATCTCAAGAACTCCCCTGCTGCAGTAGCTAATGAACAGATAGTGATTGCTCTTAAGAGATAACTACTTACTAGAAGCATGTCTATGGTGCCGACTTGAATTAGTCAAATAACTTAAGTTGCATGTTTTTGGACGATGGGAGGAAACTGGGGAACCCGGGGGAAACCCATGTGAGCACAGGGAGAAAGTGCAAACTCTGCACAGAAACATCGGCTGGTTTGGTAAAGCCTGGAACCAGAGACGTTCTTGCTGTGAGGCAACAGTGCTACACACTGAGCCACCATGTCACCTATCTAGGTGGAAGAGGGAATTCTTCAAAACCAAGATAGCAGTGGTGCGTAACCCAGGGTATTTGTAGTAGCTTAGGAGTCGTCTGATTGGTGCATTGAGAATTGGAAAATGCGGATCCAGCCACTAGCATTCATAAGCATGTGATCCTTTCGAAATTAGTTTATGAATAAACATCACTAAATGGGAGGCAAAGAACCACCCAATTTTTTTTTGTAGTTTTACTACATCGTTGTCATGTAAACCTACTCACACCTGCCCTTCTCCACAATGGATGTCCAGCATTCTCCAGCCTCTTGTGCCTAGACTGCAGTTCTGCACAAGAAGTTTGGCCAGAAGAGAAACGGTCGTGCCCAACTGAGCCTGGTTTCTCTCAAGGTTTTTTTTCATTCACTTCATCAATTGGTGAGGTTTGTTCCCCACCATTGTCACTACTGGCTTTTTTGGTTGAGCTGCGCGTCGATGGATTTGCTCTTTAGTGTTTGGACTTTCAGCAGTCAAATTTAACCCACACTGATCTAAACTAAACTGAACTTCAACTCTGAAAACTGGACTGACCTACCCGGGCTCATTGTGGAAACGTAGCCCCGTGGACGTTTCTGCAGACCGCAAAATACGTCCCGGGAGGTCCGTATTCGAGCAGTTTTTGTTTTCGTGGATTTACTAGAGGCCGATGTGCGCGCTTTTTCGTGTCTCGGACGCCTCTCGGTAGTGCGCGCCGTTCGCGCCCGCACTGTTCTTGCATGAAAAACCGCCGGAGGCCACTGTGAAGCGACCGTCCGTCCGGCTGACTAGCTGAACGACTGAACGATCAACCGGGCGGTTGACCCGACCGGCCTTCTCTTCCTCTTCTAAAAAAAAAAAGCAAAAGCCCTTGTCTTTGATTTTGACAGCCTTTTCGGATCTCGCCGCGTTCTCGCCCTTATTTTTTGGATGTTGTTTTTTATCTTACCTGATTACCGGAACCGCTCTTCCCTGGACTTAATCTCGTCGTTCCCGCGGCCGGCTCCTCCTCCTCCAGGCCTCCGCTCCGCCGACGTAACGCTGCAAGCTAAGCGGACAAACTGGTTGCAGTGGGAAAGCCCTCCACAAGGAGGCGAGCCATCAGACGGCGAGCACGAAGAGGAGGAGCAGAGCGGCATCACACCCCCCCGTAGCGTTTGCTCGAAAAAAAAAAAAATTAACGCGGCCATACGTACCTCCGGCCACGAAAAATCGCAGCCTCCAGAAACGTCCGTGGGGCTACGTTTCCAGAATGAGCTTGGGTTGGGACTGACACAATTTCAATTTACTAGAACTTCTATCTTCAGCTGCTTTGACACAATCTACACAGTAAAAGCGCTATAGAAATTAAATAGATTAAACAACCCAAATATACATTTTCGAAGCGTTCACTGATATTCTCTCCCCGCCTGTGGATCCCAGTTGAAATCTGATCACCATTAGAAACAAACAAACGCTCTCGAACCATCACGGGACGACCCTCCAGTATTGGTGGTGCCATCGGTGCATCAACACTCCCTTCGCCACAGAATCTCTTCATCAGATTTTTTGATTCCGACGTCCTAATCATCTATTCATAGAAACCTGGCCCAGAGGGGGGGCGGCAGTAGCGGAAGAGCGCCGATGAATTATGGAAAGAGGCAGGAATCAAAGCGAATGGGGAGGGTGAGATTAGCCACTTGTCTTTGTGTGCATGAATAGCTAATCTCCCCCTCTTTAAAACCTTACCTTAAGTAAGAGTCTACAGGGACCAATGAATTAACATCCTGACTGCGGCAAGCGTGCATTAACTTTTATAAGCGTGCGTGTGTGCGAGACAGATTATAGATGGGTTTCTCAGTAGACTCAGTTGAGTATATGTGCATATTTGATCACAGTGGAATAACAATGAATCTCTGTGTGTGAATAGTGCGGTATGGTTCATTGGTTGTGTGAGTGTATCTCTACGGTCAAGATTTTTGTGTGTTGGTGTATGAATTTGTCTGAGGTGTGAGAATGCGCTGCTGTGGTAATGTTGATAAATCTTTTATTGATGTTGCTCTGAGAAATGTAGACAAGAATAGTGGGAAGAGAGCGAGGGGTAATGAGCTGAAGAAAGCACTGCCATTGTTTCTCACTGAGAAGCAGAGCGTTCGATACGGAGGGATTTAGTCTCTAACTTTAGCAACATCTCTCGTTACTCATCGTGTGTTTGGAAAATCACTAGATTTGTGCTTGAGGAAAGGAAGTTAATTAACTGTGTGACGAGCACATGTAGACCGCATGAGAGATCCTGAATAGTTTATTTGACATGGAATGCAGATAGGATACTGTATGGAGAAGTTTTGAAAAACTATGTACTGTTATTAATCACTTTTATTTCACTTTATGTGCTGTAGAAAGTTGTACAACTTGCTGTATTTATGTGCAGTGGATGGATAAACTGTAATTCAGGGAAGTGACTTCATACTCAGGTGATTGCACGAAGATCCTTGTTTACATTGTGAACTGGTTACACGTCTGCATTCCTACCAAGAATGTAACCTGCCTGCTTATCCTAGTACACTTTCCACATTGTTTTGAATAAATTGATGAAAGAAGATACTCACCCTTGTCTTTGAAGAACATCAACATACTGAAATCAAATTCCACAGAATATGCGCCAGCAGTAATCCACAGATTTGTTTTTTGAGTTTATTGATTCATTTATGTACAGTTGAAGTCAGCATTATTAGCCCCCCTGAATTATTAGCCTCCCTATAAATTTTTCCCCAATTTCTGTTTAACAGAGAGACCATTTCTTCACTATATTTCTAAACATAATAGTTTTAATAACTCATTTTTAATAATGATGACAGTAAATCATATTTGACTAGATATTTTTTCAAGACACTTCTATACACCTTAAAGTGACATTTAAAGGCTTAACTTGATTAATTATGTTAACAGGACAAGTTAGGGTAATTAGGCAAGTTATTGTATAACGATGGTTTGTTCTGTAGACTATCGGAAAAATATAAAGAGGCTGAATTGAATTGAATTGAATTGAATTTTATTTGACAGATTTTAGACAAACTGTACAAAAAGTATTCCATACACTTTGTTCAAAAAAACTGTCGAGGATAAAAACACAATAAAGCCCTGGGCTTATTTCCATTGTGGTCCTCTGTTAAATTAAAACAATGTATGGCTTCATAATACTAATGAAGAATAAAACAAACAGTCGCCACAGCGGTACAAACAGCCAACCTATCCAGCACAATGTCCCTCCAGCCGCCAACCTATTCACACTCAAGTAACATAATTTAAAAAATCCTCATCCACCATGCAAAACTAATTATCCTCATCAAACAACCATCTTTTAATAGCTTTTTTGAACAACCTTAAATCTTTTATTTCCTTGATTGCTTTTGGTAGTTTGTTCCACATGATTGCACTTGTATATAAAAACATATTTTTCCCCACTAAACTTCTAAATTTAAATAAACAAATATTAAAATCCCAACTCCTAGTACTGTATGAATGCTGTTGCCTCACCATTTGAAAATAGTTCATCAAATAGCTAGGAACCACATTATTAAACATTTTACGTACCATTCCCAGTTTTAAAAAACACACTCTATTACTAACAGTTAACATACCTAATTTATTAAAAGACTCTTTGTGCAAATGTGCTCTAGGATGCATTTTTAAAATTATTCGTACTCATTTATTTTGTGCCTTTTGCAATTTCTCCTTCAAATTTTGTGAGCAGCTACTGTACCAAAATGACGTAGCATAATCAAAATGGGGTTGAATTAAAGCTCCTGCCAACAATTGTAAAGAATGAACATCCAAAAGATCAGATTGCCTTGCTAAAAACCTAATTTTTCCACAAATCTTCGTAAAAACTTTTTTTGCCATAGCATCTCCTGATAATTTATTATCTATTAAGCAACCCAAATAGTTTATCACATTTTTTGACTGAATTTTCCAATCATTAATCTTAACTACCAAATTATCATCTTTTTTTAATTTCACTCTTGAAGCAAATAAAATAGCCTCTGGCTAATAATTTTTACCTTAAAATGGTGTTTAAAAAAAATTAAAAACTGCTTTTATTCTAGCCGAAATAAAACAAATAAGACTTTCTCCAGGAGAAAGGAATATTATCAGACATACTGTGAAAATTTCCTTGAAAATCGAAATTTGAAAATCATCTGTGAAATATTTAAAAAAGAAAAAAAAAATTCAAAGGGCGGTGAATAGTTCTGACTTTAACTGTAAATGTGACCAACTAAATATTTAGAGTTTTCTCTAAAATTTCCGGAGGAAACCCACGCGAACACAGGGAGAACATGCAAACTCCACACAGAAATGCCAACTGACCCAGCTGAGGCTCGAACCAGCAACCTTTTTGCTGTGAGGCGGACGTGCTACCCACTGCGCCACCGCGCCACCTTGAATATTTTTATTTAATATATGTTATTTTATTTTATTTATCTAATTTGGAAAGACCTTCGTTTTTTTACTATATATTTTAACTATGTATTACTACATTACATACTACATCTTTATAATAATTTGCAGAATTTATATATTTATATTTAGTTTTTATCCCTCTCAGGAGAAAAAAAAACCCTTTCCTAAATGTGTATTTGTAGTCTCTCTCTCTCATTCTCTCTTTGCTTAAACGTTCTTCTTTACCTCTGTCACTTTCATATAACAGTTGCACAGAGCGCTTTCATTTCCTCTGAACGCTCCAGAAGAAAAGCCTTCTCTCGTCTCTGAAATGAGTGCTGTGTTTTCAGAGAACGCAGGAAACACAGAGCCTCATTTCTAATGCTTGTTTACCGCTGCGCAAAAACTACAGTCCCTCTAGAATAAACTTACGCTGACAGAAGAAGATGACAAACTTTCATTACACGTTATTATTTTGGGCTCATAACAGGCTCAACTCTGTGTTCAGACGTTGTTCTAAATTTGCTGACAAATAACAAAGCCCCGTTTTCATCTTTTAAACACACCCTTACGCGCATACAGCCATATTTTACTCAAACAGCTGTCCGGATTGAACCCAGACCTCAGATCAGTGGGGTGACGCACCTCTGAGAGACAGACAAGTGTGTTGAATGCATTTGCAGGTTTTTATTGAGTTGTAGCTGCAGGGAGATCTAGAGGAGCGAGACTCACATCTCACACACCTGTCACATCTTATAGCTGTGTGTGTGTGTGTGTGTGTTTAATACATAAAGCCCAATGCAATGTGATGGAAGTCTTAAATCTGCTCAGTTCTGCTTTTTATTCATCCTGTAATGAATCTGTATGCAACATGCCTGACAAAAGCCACTAATCTGAGACTGATTGATTCAGCAACTGTGATGTGTATGCGTGTGCGTGTGCATGCGTGCTTTCTTTGCGTGCGTGCTTGCGTGTGTGTGCGTGCGTGTGTGTGTGTGTGTGTGAGTGTGTTTTAATTGAAAGCATATTCAGAGATTGTTGTAAATTGTATGTAATGGTGAAAGGTTCTTTCGTTCGTTTGTTTGTTCAGTTTGTTCGTTCATTCTTACGTACGTTCGTTCATTTAATTCCTTCATTTATTTGTTTGTTCGTTTGGTTTTCTGTTCGTTTATTTAGTTCATTTCTTTATTCAATTATTAATTCGTTCACTCCTTCATTCCTTCATATATTCTTTTCATTTGGCTCTGGTGCCCCACTGATAATTCAACCCCAAGAAATATTTATTTGTTGATTGATTGATTGATTTATTCATTAATTTCTCTATGTAAACCTTTGATAAATAAGGGACTAATCTGAAGGAAAATTAATAAATTAATTTATTATTAATTCATTTATTCATTTATTCATTGCACTGTGATGACCCCTGATAAATCAAGGACTTAGTTGAAGGTAAATGAAGGAATAAATTAATGATTCAGGAAATTTTAGCAGGGGTCGTCTTTCATTCATTCATTTGGTTCATTCCTCTATGGAAACCTGATAAATCAGGGACTAATCTAAAGGAAAATGATTTGATTGATTGATTGATTGATTGATTCATTCATTCATTGATTCATTCATTCATTCATTTATTCATTCATTCATTCATTCAGTTAATTGCACTGTGACAATCCCTTATAAATTGTACAGTCTAATTATTTCATTCATTCATTCATTCATTCATTCATTCATTCATTCATTCATTCATTCATTCATTCATTTAGTTCGTTCCTCTATGGAAACCTGATAAATCAGGGACTAATCTGAAGGAAAATTATTTTATTCATTCTGTCATTTATTCCTTCATTCCTTCATTCATTCATTCATTCTATTCATTTTCTGGAAATCTTTGATAAATCAGGGACTAATCTGAAAGAAAATTTATTAATTTATTATTAATTAATTAATTATTTATTAATTACACTGAAAACCCCTTATAAATCAGACTTAGTCATTCATTCATTCATTTATTCATTCATTCATTCATTCACTCACTCACTCACTCACTCACTTATTCATTCATTCATTCATTCATTCATTCACTCACTCACTCACTCACTCACTCATTCACTCACTCACTCACTCACTCACTCACTCACTCACTCATTCATTCATTCATTCACTCACTCACTCACTCACTCAGTCACTCACTCACTCACTCACTCACTCACTCACTCATTCATTCATTCACTCACTCACTCACTCACTCATTCATTCATACATTCACTCACTCACTCACTCACTCACTCACTCATTCATTCATTCATACATTCATTCATTCATTCATTCATTCATTCATTCATTCACTCACTCACTCACTCATTCATTCATTCATTTTCCTTCAGCTAAGTCTTTGATTTATCGGGGGTTATCACAGTGCAATAAACTGTGGCTCATTTGGTTTATTCCTCTGTGGAAACCTCTGATAAATCATGGACTAATCTAAAATTTGTTTTTAATTGACTAATTTATTTATAAATTTGTTTGTTTGTTTGTTTGTTTGATTGTTTGTTTGTTTACTCACTCATTTATTTATTTGTTATTTATTCACTTATTCATTAGTTTATTTGTACGTTTTAGCTAAAAAGAACACCTAGTTTATTGATTTGATTTGATTTGATTTTTCAAGTAGTTGGGTTGTTTGACACAGAAATCAAAAATCTATTTTAACAGTAATGAGAGTTATTGTTTTGGTTTAATTTTAAAATTTGTCATACAATATATCTTTGTAAATGCTTTATTAATTTGCACAATTTCTGTAATAAATGCAAAAATATGAAAAGTCACACAAATCAGACATGCAAAAAAGCAATGCAACAATAATAATTAACTATAATAATAATAATAATAATAATAATAATAATAATAATAATAATAATAAAATAAAATAATAATAGGTGACGCAGTGGATCAGTGGTTAGCACTGTCACCTCACTGCAAGAAGGTCACTGGTTCGAGTCCTGGTTGGGGCATTTCTGTGTGGAGTTTGCATGTTCTCCCAGTGTTGGCATGAGTTTCCTCTGGGCGGTCCGGTTTTCCTCGCAGTCCAAAGACATGCAAAATAGGTGACTAACTAACCCCTAAACTAAACCCTGTGTTGTATGAGTGTGTGTGTATGGGTGTTTCCCGGTACTGGTTTGTGGCTCGAAGGGCATCCACTGCATAAAACATATGCCAGAATAGTTGGCGGTTGATGTTAATTGCTAATGCTCTATTTTCTGTCATGAATCTATTTCACTTAATTGGTTGAACCGATGTGTTTTACAAACATTTGGATTTATCTATAATTTGTGATGTCTTTAGATGGACCTAACAGCTTGTAGGAGACAATAAGCGATACGATTGTTAATTCATTCATTTATTCTTAGTGCCGGTCGACGCTAGACAGAACAAATCAATCTTGACCTTTGACCCCATGCCATACTGTAAAACTGAATCTTGTTATGATCTGCCATTTTTCAGCATAAAGTTACTGCTACATTTGGCGCAGGTGTGTTTTCAGGCAGGCTGATTTGTAGAGCTCTGTGAGTTATGATGAAAAATGTGAAATTATGGGGGGAAAAAAAACTTTCTGGTAGCCCCTGGTCTTTTCTAATGGATGTGTGAGTGATGAAGGGACAGGGAGAACATGCACAGAATGCCGATACATTATCAGGACATCAACAAAGAACAACAAATGACTGAATAAAAAAAGACTGTCAGAGGTGAAAGAGTGTGAGTGAAATAAAGCACAGATGTGAAACGTTACCGCACATTTTCATTTGTTTACGTTATTAGTGTACCATGTCATGAACTAACAGGGATTAATATTCTTTCCAAGATCAAATTATCTTTGCCAGTACTGGTGAAAATGAAAGGTTCTTTATTGTCATTAATAGTTCCCTTAAGAACCTTTAACTTGAATGAAATTCCCTTGTAATTTCTTTTGACTAAACAATAGTCAAAAGAAATTATCAAAGGTGTTAAATATATACACTCCATAATATCTGAAGCATTTAAAACATTTAAAACTGCTATACATGGCACAAATGCCGTAATATTTATGTGTTTCTCTAAGGTTCGCTTCTCTACTATGACACTGTGTTGCATGTGGAGTGATTCAGTGCTTTGGGCTGTAAAGGATAATCAATGAATTGCTGTGCATTCAAAACATTTTTGCCTGCCACCGATTATTCTTATTATATGGTCATTTGTAGACTTTATTTATTTATTTATTTATTTATTTATTTATTTATTTATTTATTTATTCATTCATTCATTTATTCATTCATTCATTCATTCACTCACTCACTCACTCACTCACTCACTCACTCACTCACTCACTCATTTATTTAATCATTTATTATTTATTAATTAATTAATTTATTTATTTATTAGTTTATTTACTCACTTTTTATTTATTTATTCATTTTTAATTTAACTTAATTTATTCTAATCTAAATTTATTTTAATTACTTTCATCTTAACTTACAATAATCATCAAATCAATAAAATAATAATAATAAAAATTAAGAATTTTTTTAATCAGAATAGACAAACAAACACAGACAGAAAAAAATAAAACACTTTTGATTTGAACAACTTTAAAAATGTACTACAGTATAACTAAAATTCCTTTTGGCAAACCCAAAACAGTGGTTTTGTTTTAAGGCACTTGCATTCATGAATAAAAAAGTATCCAAAATTAGAATATTATTCAATACAAATTGAACATATTTCCCTAATAAAAATATAAGTTTTAGAAAATCGGAAAGACAACTTGAGAAAAAATGTTAGCCCCTTGAATGAATCAGACCAGAAGGTTCTGCTATGAATAGTCAAAAAGTGGTCATTTGCAGAGTTATAAACGTGTTAAAAGCTAGTTTTGCTCTTTGCAGTGCAATATTTGGCCAACTTATCATATGTTATGACATTTAGATTCATATTAGATTACCTAGTACCACTTTGAATCAGACACAGGCAGACAGAGACTGTATGTGAAAGAGAGAGAGATCATGTGTGTGCATATAAATGACAGGGGAATAATAGCTCATAGTAACATGTGCTAGCTTCCTCTTTGCAAATATTTGTGAGCATATTTGTGAGTTGGTTAATCCCCATCAGCTCTCTGGTTAAGTGCTGTTACCTGGTTACTTACCAGGAGAACTATTTTCAGATAGTTTGTAAAATCATTGCTTATTATTCAAGTTCCTTATTATTACGCCGAAATAAGAATATAGTTCCTAGCTGCATCTAGAAAATAGCAGCTTTTTATTTTCTGTTGGTCTTGTAGGAAAATTATTAAAATGATATAAATGATATAAAATGATTATATAAAATTATTAAAATAAGATATTTAATTATATATATATATATATATATATATATATATATATATATATATATATATATATATATATATATACACACACACACACACACACACACACACACACACACACACACACACACACACACATATATATTATATATATTATTTATAAACTTCACATTACTAAGAACTTTACACTATATATAAAATAAAAATAAAAATATTAATAATAAATCAGAATAAACTCTACATTTAAACAATCAACATTTTAGGATAAAACAGTAATAAATAGTAATAATACTAATAATACTACTACTAATAATAATCAGTATATTTACAGTGAATTAATTTATAATCATCTACAGTAGATGTGTGTGTCTCTCTCTCTTTCCTCCCTCTCTCTTTCTCTGTGTTGATTTAGTTGAGGGGATACACACAGTAAATTTCATGTTAACATTAAAGAGCAGCCAAGCGGAGACAATTTATCTGTGAATTTTACAAGGCGCACATTTGTGTGTTTGCGTGTGTGTTTTAGAGTCTTGGCGTGCGTTGAAGTGGGTTTAGTGTTGCTGACGTGGCGTTGTGCCACTCTGTGTTGCTGTGGTGAGTTGAATGGCCAGTAACGGGTTTACTGTGCCTCTTAATTAGACCGATAACAAATGTGTTTGACCCCGGCTAGCCAGGTTAACGTCACCGCCACGCTTCTCCTTCCTGCCTGGAAAGCAGAGAACAAAGGCTGAAAAGGAGTCTTTGCCTCTCTAGTGTGTGTGTGTGATGTGTTTTGGAGGGGATGTGGCAGGTTTTACCCTCTGTTCAGGTCTCCATGTGGAGCGGAAGATTGTTCGTCTTTCAGTTGTGCGCTGTTTCCATGGGGCCGATGCCACGTTTGCTATAATTCCCCATGGAGAAGCCTGGACTGGCACAGTGCTGGCGGGTCTGTGATTAACACACATCCTCAGGGACTGAGAGTCGACCCGGAGCCGCTTACTGAGCATGCATTTCGTCTCATAAGATTCTGCTAATAATATGAGATATTAATAGTCAGCTTTGTGTGGGATCGAATGTGGAATTACAGTCTGTTTGAAATCTTACTCTATATTCTAACTTAATTTTTATTTTATTTTGTAAACCACTGATGGATTTTCCTGCATAAAATAGCAAGGAACTGCCATGTTTCTTATTTATTTATTTTTTTTATACTTAAGTACATCTGTTTTAAATGTGCTAGGTCTAATAGATATTTGCATTCATTCATTTGCATTCAACCGCGGCATCATGGTGGCTCAATGGTTAGCACTGTTTCCTCACAGCAAGAAGGTCGATGGTTCGAGTCCCAGCTGGGCCAGTTAGCATTTCAGTGTGGACTTTGCATGTTCTCCCTGTGTTGGCATAGGTTTCCCCTGGGTTTCTCCCACAGTCCAAAGACATGTGCTTTAGGTCAGTGTTTCTCAACCACGTTCCTGGAGGACCACCAGCACTGCATGTTTTGGGTGTCTACTTTGTCTGTCACGCCCATTACAGGTCTTTCAGTCTCTACTAATGAGCTGATGATTTGAATCAGGTGTTTTTAGTTGAGACATGGAAATGTGCAGAGCTGGTGGGCCTCCAGGAATGTGGTTGAGAAACACTGCTATAAGTGAATTGGATTAACTAAATTAGCTGTAGTGTATGAGTGTGTGCGTGAAGAAGAGAGTTTATGTGTGTGTCCCATTACTGGGATGTGGTTGGATAAGCATCCGCTGCCTAAAACATATGCTGGAATAGTTAGTGGTTCATTCCACTGTGGTGGCCCCTGAAATAGAGACTAAGCTGAAGGAAAATTAATGAATTCATGAAAGAAGTGTAGATATATTAAATAGAATTGAAAGGTGAAATTTGAAAATCATTAAAATATATTTTAGCATTTCAACTTATTTTCTTTGTCTGATCAGATCCAAAGAAAATTTTATTTTCAATTTAATTTTTTTAATTAAATTTTTTTTTTTTTTTTTTTTTACTTTTTTTTTTTTTTTGGGGGGGGGGGGGGGGGTGTAATGAATGCATATATTTGACCTTATTATCATTTTACAACCAGTCTGTCTTTTCTAATATGAATTTAGGACAGTAGTTCTCAAACTGTGACTACTTTTTAGTGGTATGCAGAAGAATCAATTAAAAGCCAAATGAACAAACTTTTAACACACTTGCTAGAGAAGCCCCTTCTGTAGGCCAGTGCTGTTGTGTTGGCATTTCAGTTACTGCAAACTCAGGAATTTCATCATGCTGCATCATTGGTAAAATAATTCCAACAAATGTGTTCAAACTTGTACTCGTAGTTGTGTAAAATAATTAGTGTTTTCGATATATAAAGTTATTTGTTTTGTAAAGCGACGTGGCTTTCAGTTTAGTTTATTACCTCAGATTTAAGCAAATTATTGTGGATGTGACTCAAATGGTGCGAGACACTGAAAACTTTGCCATACTTGAATTTTATTGGTAGATTAAAGTTAGTCTCCGTGTGCACAGACGGAGAGATGGTGAACTGTACTGGAGTCTGCTTGAAAACAGTGGTCAGTGCTCGATTGACGCGGACTTCATGGTTCACTTAAACTGTGAACTCATTCACGCCAAATAAAAAAAAAAAAAAGTTGTTCAAGCACTGTATAAATACATTAATTCACTCGCTTTTCTAACACACATAGGCCTACTGTAAATCCTGAGCAGCAGATCTTATTTCTAATTTAAATATGTCATTCCAAATCATATTAAAATACAAGTAAATGTTTAGATTTTAAAGATAGAAATTCAATCAATGGTATATAAAATTGTGTTGGCTTACAATGATGCATATACTTAATAATAGTAATTAATCTGTCTGGTTTTTGAACTATGCAGTGTTGTAGCTGCTTAATTATGCTTACTACGCTTCTGTATTTCAATACCGGTTAATATGACGGAACTTGAAGAGACAATTATTTTCTGAGGTGGTACTTACACAAAATAATATATATATATATATATATATATATTTATATATATATATGTCACAGTGTTTTAGAAAGTCAAGTCATATTTAACAGTCTACTGACTTGTTCAACATTTTTTCCGCGTTACGACAGCATTTATACATGCTCAGAATAGCATTCTCTGTGACTATGGGGATACATTGTTTTGTATAAACTGAAAGCAAGCTTGCATTGGCACAAGAGTTTGCAATTTATTAGCTACAAGTGTTTTCAAACTTTCATGGAGTGTGTTTCTTCTTAGTAAACAGCAGTAAATGTTCTCCTTTGCTACATGAAAAAAGGGAAAATCACAAAGCCCGGTATAAAAAAAACACACACCAAATGTTTCGCTAAAGATTGTTCAGAAGGGTCTCAAACCCAGCAGCGTCGTGAGGTTTTCTCATGGGGAAGCCAAAGCAGCTCAAAGTAGAAAATGACAAGTTGATCTGTTTCGCCAAGTGTTCTTAGTCAGCAGAAGCACTGTTGTGCCTGAGGAGAGACTTTCTGCCTTCCTCCTGCAGGCCGGCTGGAGACAAGCTGACCTTGCACTCAGCAAATCACTAAACTGAAGGGCTTTCTGGGCTTTTTTGGAGGTTAGAGTTGTAAAACACTGCATGAGCGCAACAGGTTTCCAGCAAAAAAGAAAAAAAGATTATGACTGCAAAGAAAGCCAACATGCCGATGTTATCTCATGGCAATACATAACTTTTTTATTTTTGGCTAATTTCTTTAGCGCATCAAATGTTTTTCCCCCAATGACGTTGGGTTTGGTGTCTGGCCTCCGTTAAAAAATCGTAAATTTTCATACGACTGAACTCTTAATTCCTACAAATTAGCCACTAAACTGACAAAACATAAAATATTTGTTACCACATGATACCAGACTGAAAATGCTTATAGTCAAATGTTGAATTCATTAATAGTTCATAATCGTTTAAATTTATACACCTTGGTTAATGAAGCAAGGGCGTCATTAAATGTGTAGTTTTGAGGCTCACGCAGCTTATATACAAAGATGTACAGCAAATGTGAGGTAAAAATTAAGCAAGCATATACTGTATGAGTTTATAAAAAGTCTTTCTAAATTATGCTTGGTAGGCATTAGTTTAGTTGTGGCAATGCACCAATTCCATTGTGGATGCCATTATCATTAAAGGGTTAGTTCACATTTAAAAAAAAAAAAAAAGTTATTTATTTGTTATTTATTACTGAGACATTCATTCATTTTCAGAACACAAATTATGATATTATTATAGTGTTTTGACAATGTTTTTGGTTCCTTTTTTATGGGGTCAAAGAACCCCCGGATGTTAACTAAAATATTTTAATTTGTGTTCAAATATTTTGTTATTTTTCCAAATAAAAGTCTTGGGGGATTGGAAAACATGAGGGCGAGTAATTAATAACATCCTCTTCATTTTTTGGTGAGCTAACCCTTTAATTATATGAAATGGATTAGCATGCCATGTAACAGGTAAATATTCTGTAGCTCATGAATGTAATATGTTTTTAATTTTGTTTTGGATGAAGTGGGCTATTAAATAACACATCATGGACTTTTATGAGTAAACATTTGCCTTTTACACCTGCCATTTTGGGCACCCTTCACTCTCACAAAATCTGACAAAAGATGTTTGCTGCTTGTTTGAACAACTTATTTATAATGAGTTGAAACGAGATGTTATGTGTTTAGTTATTAAAAAAAGGTGAGACGCAACATTAAGTGAGGTTTTCTGGTGCTGTGTAAAATAGAGAAACACCAACAAACATATGTGAAGCAAAAAGTAGTAATTCTGACCTGTCTTCCCCTGAAATGTGTGATGCTTGTGTATGGTCGGAGGGGTCCAGTTTCGCTACATGTAAAAGTGTATGTGACAAATAAAGGCATCATCATCAATTTATTATGTTTATTATGTTTATTTTGGTACTCTTTAGATGAACAATCAATCAGTGAAAGGTAAACCACTTTTAAAAAGTTTGTTCTAGTAGTTTTTTATCGAAGTCTGAGCATTTGTTTCTGTGTTTGAAGTGTTTTTCCTTCTTTGTTGATGTCGGTTTGATGCTTGAGCCACAATATCCCTAGCCACGCCCCTTTTACCATTAGTCTGCTATGAAGGGATGAAGCGTAAAATTAAAGCCCCACCTCTTAATATTCTGTGTCAGTGGGAACACACTGAAATAAAAGTCTCAGCAATTTGACATGATCAATCCCTTATTCCACTGAAGAAGACATGTAACATTATTAAAGTTAGCGATTAATTAATTCATTGATAGTTCATTTAAATGATGATGATCATTGGAATTTGTGGACTTCCCTGGATAAAACCATATGTTCAGATGAGTGTGTTTCTGTGTCCGTGCTGTCTGTGCTATATTGAAGTGTCTTCTGTCACCCTCTTCTCCCAGTTCTCCTTGTTTTGCTGTCAGCGCTATTTATGAGACACAAAACTATATGAATTTCATTATTTTTTGGGGTGGATATGTTAAAAAGCAGCTGGGGAATTATTATAGTGCTACATTTGGCAGGGGTATATCATTATGTTTCCATAAATTTCAAAGCCTAATGATTGTTTTAAAGTGATTATAAATGCAACAGGATATAAATTATGCATGTGTTGTAGGCAGTTACCACACAGATGGAGGCATAAAGACATGAACACATAAAAAATGATTTTCAGAAAGGTGAAAGTGTAATGTTTATTTGTGCATGAAGAAGCTCAAATGTTTTCAGCAGTAATGATAATAATGTGAAGAAATGAGATATATCATAGCAATAAAGGATATTTTAAAATATCTGTGCATAAGATAAAGTTTTGCTAAATGTAAAAGATAAAGCGGGGAAAATAAGTATTGAACACGTCATGTTTTTTCCGGGGAATTATATTTTCTAAAGGAGCTGTTGACATGGAATTTGAACAAGATTTTGTTAAAAACCCAAACAATACAAACATAAAAATAAAGCAAAAAGCATTTAAGAATTTATATAAAAGGCTTTTTTGGTGACGGCAGCTTCAAGACGCCTCTCATAAGGAGAATGAAGTCACATGCATTGCTCAGGTTTGAGTTTTCACAGACAGTGTAAAAATCTTGATGGATCTGTGAGTCTCGGCTATCAAATCTGATCTCTAATTTGTATTCTCTATTGGATTTAAGTCAGGTGATTGGCTGAGTCATTCTACAGCTTATTTTGTTTTTTTTTTCTGTGAAAGGATTTGAGTTTCCTTTGCTGTGTTTTGGATCTTTGTCTTGCTGAAATGTACACTCTGGTTTCATCTTCATCATCCTACTAATGTAAATGTTGGACTGAAGCAGCTAATATTCATTTATACTGAGGAAGGGCAGACGGTTGCTGAAGAACTACTGAGAGATTTCAGCTGCTGTCTACATATCCCTTTCTTCATGTGTTCAATACTTTTTCCCTTTGCCATAACATAAGTTATTGCGCATAACTTCATTTTTAAACTAGTTAGATTTGTTTTCTTTGCATATATGGATTTCTTTGGTTGTTATCAACATCACCTCAGTCAACAGCACCTTTAAAAATATGTTTTCTTTTATTTAATCAGTATGTTTATTGACAATATACATAACAAGAATATCATTACTTTTCTTTAACAATTAGGAAAAGTCAAATAATAATAATAACAATAAAAAAGGAAAGAAAAAAAAACATATACAACCCCCCCCCATCCATACAAGGTATAATTGTCACAAATTTTGTCAAAACATTTCACAAATATGTTTTCTGAGAAAAATGGTGACCACTGTATGTCGCAAAATTACAGTTTTATTGTATTTTTGATCGATAATTGTGACATTTAAACTTGCGCTTTGAAAATGTAAGCATTTCTATCGCAAATAAAATACGTATGATATATTTTTAAATATATTTATTGAAATATTTCAAATATGTCTTAAATGTATTTTTTTAAATATAACATTTAAAAAAAAAATATATATATATATATAAAAAATAAAATAAAAATAAATAAAAATAAATGAACAAAAGAATAAATAAATGTATACATTAAAAAAATTAAAATAATTTATTATCTAATTAATTAATGTATTTGTTTATTTGTTTGTTTATTTATTTATTTATTTTATATATATATATATATATATATATATATATATATATATATATATATATATATATATATATATATATATACACATCTTAAAACAGGTATAAATGATAATTAACTCCATTTCCATCAGAATATTTTTACCTCTTTTTCTCTCTTGTGTTTGCAGAATCGACAGACAGTTTTGTCCAAACAGATCACCACTAAAGAGCCTGCAAAAGGTGTGTTGATGTCCTACACGCTGACGGAGCTGCGTATTCCTCTGTCATATGAGGTCAGCCTCGCTCCTATAACCAGCTTCGCCACCGGAAACACCGTCACTCGCACCATCCAGTACTCTGAGCGTAAGCCAACCTTATATTGCACCAGTCCTTTAATAAATACATCATACAGCAGACATGATGTCAGCTGTCAGTAGCAGAATGTGTGTGTGTATGTGTGTGTTTATTTTTGTCTGAAGGCGAGACACTGCATGCAAAAACACCTTTTTTATGCACCTGTCAATTTTGAGATTTGTGTTTTTTTTTTTCAGTCTAAAGGCAAGAAAACATCCAAGAAAGCCCTTTAAAATGTCTGTTTTGTTGCACCTTATCAATTTTGTTAAATTACAAAGTGTAATTTTAAAGGCTGTTTTTTTTTTCTCCTGCACTGAGTCATAAATCGTACACACACCAGACTTCACAGTTTTATTCATATTTATATTCTGTTGTTTTTGCCCAGGGATATGTTCATATGTAATTTACTAGAGTATATACCTCATTTTATTCTACTTTTTCTGGCAGTTCATAGTATTTATTTATTAATTTTTTTAAAATAAGAACTAATAAATAAATCTCTTCTGGAAAAAACGGTTGACTCTAAATAGTAAAAATAATAATAATGGGCGACGTGGTGGCGCAGTGGATAGCAAGTTCACCTCACAGCAAGAAGGTCGCTGGGTCATTCCACTGTGGCGACCCCAGATTAATAAAGGGACTAAGACGAAATGAAAATAAAGAATTAATAATAATAATAAGAATAATAATAAAACATCAATAATAATAATAATGACAATAATGATAACATTAACTAAATAATTAGGAATAATAATAATGATAATAATAATAATAATAATAATAAAAGCAATGATAACATTAAGAACAACAACAAAATCAACGATAATAATAATAATAATAATAATAATAATAAAAATTATTATTATTAATTATTATCATTATTATTATTATTATGACAATAATGATAACAACAACAACAATAATAATAATAATAATGACAACAGCTAAAAAATAATGATAATAGTAATAATAATAATAATAGCAATGACAACAACAAAAACAACAATAATTATTATTATCATTATGACAATGATAACAACAGCAGCAATACTAATAATAATAATAATAATAATATAATATTATAATAATAATAGCAATAATAATAATAATAATAATAATAATAATAATAATAATTATTATTATTATTATTATTAATATTATTATTTATATTACTATTATTATACTAATATATCGTTATTATTATTAATAATAATATTAATATTAATATATTTATTATTGATATTATTATTGTATGTATTATTAATAATAATATTGTTCTTCTTCTTCTTCTTCTTCTTCTTCTTCTTAGTAGTAGTAGTAGTAGTAGTAGTAGTAGTAGAATACAATTTAATACAATACAATAATAACACATTTATAATTCATTAAACCTGACCAGAAATGCGTGCAAATGAGCATGTATTAGTTACGTATTAGTATGTGTTAACATTTTTAAAAATATATATTCTGCAACAATATACACAATGCAATACATGTAAAATACATATACATCTAAATATTGCAATGCTTAATGTAATCAATTAACTTGAAAAGTATTTTCATTATTAGTAAATTTATTTTTGCCCCAATGATGAAATGTGCTAATATCTGCCTCATATTTTACTTTCACACAAATCTATTATTATGAATGTACATATATTGCATTGTTTCAGGTCATAAATATAGCAGTCTTGTTAAATTTTGATGTATTATACATGGCCGAGCACAAAGCTTTGCTGGTCGAGCCCAAATTGTTAAATTCCTCATGATTCCCATCAGCAGAGGTCATGCATTTCAGATGTGAGCTTTGGCTTTGTGGATTATGTTAAATTGAGATGTCAAAAGCATGGCAGGCACCGTGTGTTGAGTTTGCTGATGGCAACAGAACAGCAGGAACAGGCCAGAGCTCAGAAACGCTGATAGAATCCAATCCCATTGGACAGTCTTTCAATCTCCAACTCCCAATCTCAGCATTTACTCTTGCCAGACTAAGAAATGGGCAACTTTGAGAACAAATGGACTGCTGGAAGACATTGAACTCCTTTTGCTGAGATGTTAAGGCAAACAATTGAGGTTTAATATTTATATAAAGTATATAATTGTTAAAACGTTTGGTTTGAAAAGAAATTAGCACTACAGTACAATTTTACTCTAGTCTTTTTGGGCTTATAATGGAAAATTATATGTGGACACTGCTTATTTATAAACGCTGCCTACAGTAAATATTTTTTTTTATATAATTTTAAAAAATAATATTATAATAAATGTTTTTAATACTTTTTGAATATACTTTTCATAACAAGAATAAATTATATTTAAAGATAAATTTGCATCCCTGGAATAAATGCATTTTAACCCTCAAGGATACCTCATACAGTACTGCAGTCTTTAATTTTTTACATGACATTTTTTTAAAACAAATGTCTTTTCACTGTCTTTGAAAAAATAAAATTGATCAATTTATGCTTTTTTTTTTTTTTTTTTTACATTTTTTTTCATTTAAATACCTCTAACAGTAGACATCTTAGAATTTTATTTGTAAAGTTGAAATCCAAGTCTATTTGCTGATGTTTCAAATTTAATCTTAACCCCACTCAGCTAAGAGAAAGTTAACTTTTTTTTTGTATAATTCAATTTTCTGTCATATGTAATTTTTATTTTTCTGCAAAAATTTCAGTGCAGTCAGTTCAGACTATCCAAAACCTATAAATGTGGGGACTTATCAAAACATCCTCTATTTGACTGTAGGGCTGTTTGTGTGTGTTAGTGTGAGTGTTTGGCACATTGAGCATGCTGCATAGACTCAGACCCTTATTTAGGTATATGACTGATTGGCATTGTGTTGAAGTTATTTTTGTTGGACAAATTCAATAAATTGCTTTAGTATATACCTTTCATTTCTTATAGGTGCCCATTTATTGGCAAAGGGGAAGATTAAGAAGTTTTTTTTTACATTGTTGAATCAAGTCTCGTTTTTTGTTTGTGTCCACGTGGCTAACTTAAAAAGTAACCAAGTCTTGAACTTAAATTTTGCCCAAAAATGTCCTTAGGGAGCTTAACATATATTTACATAATTGAAATTTAAAAATGTTATCAAAATAATAGTTTTTTGTGTATATTTCTGATTAAATAAATTCACACTGCATATAAACTCAACGGCCACTTTATTAGGTAAACCCTGTCCAACTGCTCGTTAACAGTCCTTTCTAATCGGCTAATCAAATGGCAGCAACTCAATGGATTTGGGCATGTAGACATCGTCAAACCGAGCATCAGAATGGGGAAAGAGTGTGATTTAAGTGACTTTGTACGTGGCATGGTTGTTAATACCAGACGAGGTGTTCTGAGTTTTTCCGAAACTGCTGATCTACTGGGATTTTCCTGCACAACCATCTCTAGGTCTTACTTGTTGATGCCAGAGATCAAAGGAGAATGGCTAGAATGGTTCCAGCTGATAGAAAGGCAACAGTAACTCAAATAACCATTTGTTACAACCGCAGTATGCAGAAGAGCATCTCTGCACGCAAAACACATCCAACGTTAAGGCAGATGGGCTACAGCAGCAGAAGACCACACCAGGTGCCACTCCTGTCAGCTAAGAAGAGGAAACTGATGCTACAATTCGCAAAGGCTCACCAAAATTGGACAACAGACAAGATTGGAAAAACGTTGCCTGGTCTGATGATTCTTGAATTCTGCTGCAACATTTGGATAGTAGGGTCAGATTTTGGCATCAACAACATGAAAGCATGGTGGTGTAATGGTGTTGGGGATATTTTCTTGGCATACTATGGGCCCATTAGTACCAATTGAGCATCGTGTCAACGCCACAGCCTACCTAAGTATTGTTGATGACCATGTCCATCTCTTTATGACCACAGTGTACCCATCTTCTGGTGGCTACTTTCAGCAGGGCTACATCCAGCAGGATAACGCACCATGTCATGTACTGCAAATCATCTCAGACTAGTTTCTTAAACATGACGATGACAATGACACTGTACTCAAACGGCCTCCACAATCACCATATCTCGATCCAATAGAGCACCTTTGGGATGTAGTGCATCAACTGTGTGAATATGGACCAAAATGACCCAGTAATATTTCCAGTACCTTGTTAAATCTGTCATGAAGGATTAAGGCAGTTCTGAAAGCAAAAGAGGGTCCAACTCGGTACTATTTAGGTGTACCTAATAAAGTGGCATATATATATATATATATATATATATATATATATATATATATATATATATATATATATATATATATATATATATATATATATATATATATATATATATATACTCTAGGATACCTTTTTCAAAAATATAGAAAATAGAAAAGCTTATATTTTCAGATTGTTGACTTGCATTTTAAAAATACATTAGCACTGTTAAAAGGCTAGAAAAAGTCCATGTTTAATATTAGTATTTCATAGTATAATTTGTTGTTGTTGTCTTAAAGCATGGGTCTCAAACTCAATTCCTGGAGGGCCGCAGCTCTGCACAGTTTTGCTCCAACACTAATCAAATACAGCTGATCAAACTAATTAAGGTGTTCAAAAGAGTCATGAACACATCAACTAGTTGGATCTGCTGTGTTTAATCAGGGTTGGAGCAAAACTGTGCAGAGCTGCGGCCCTCCAGGAATTCAGATTGAGACCTGTGTCTTAAAGGGATAGTTCACCCAGAAAAATGAAAAAATCTGTCATCATTTGCTCACCCTTTATGAGTTTCAAAATTTTATGAGTTTCTTTCTCCTGCTGAATACAAAAGAATTTGAAAAGTGCTACAAACATGTAACCATTAACTTAGCATTTAATCACATTTGTGTTTCCTACTACAGACGTCAGTGGTTACCAGATTTTAGCATTCTTCACAATATCTTCTTTTGCATTCAGCAGAAAAAGAAACTTGTTAAAGAATTGAACGACCTGAGGGTGAGTAAATAATGAGTACATTTTCATTTTAAGCATGAACTACTCCTTTAAGTGTAATGTATAATAATAAAGGCGTCTATTTTACCTGATTTCTGTTCTCTTTCAGCCTACACTTACCCAAGACCTTCAGGTAAGACAGTCCTGTGCTTTTTCTTTTTACTTATTCATGTTGTCGTTCTCTCTCTCTCCTCTAAACCGTCCTCGCCATGTCTTTTAGTTCTTCCATATTAAATTCAACACAGTTCTCCTGGCAGCAGTATCGCATAGCTTTGCCAACGAGGTGCAAAAAACAAAAAGAAAAGTCACATAAATTAAAACAGACTGGAGATCAGCCGAGTAAATTGAAGAGCTGCGTGCTTGCGGAGGGCAGAGAAGAGGGATTTCAAACCACAACGCGGAAATCCTGCATTCTCCTCCGTTCACTCGCTCTGCTCCTCACACACTTGCAAAACGAGTTAATCAGCCATTTAAAGTGTGAATGGAGACGTTCAGGGTGACTAACTGCAGCGTTCTGTGTTCTGCGTTTGTTAAATGAGGCTAATCGCTGTGAACGCTGCAATATGCTGAGAGTACTCCAGAGGAACCTGTCGAGAGGCTTCCTTACATTAAACACGCCTGAGGAACCATGCTGAGATCTCCTCATCAGATATACACGACTGAAACAGACTTTAAGCAAACACTTCAATGCAGGTGCGAACGCTTAGCTAAGCATAAGAGACTCAAGCTATTTATAACATGATGACGATGTAGCCAATATCACAGCCATGATAAAGCCACAACCATAACACTCTTCAGCCAAAGACTCACTGAAGCTTAGCAGGGCTGAGCCTGGTCTTTACCTGAAGGGTAGACCACATGAAAAAAAAGCAAGGTTGCTGTTGGATGTGGTGTTAGTGAGGCCAGCAGGAGGTACTCAACCTGTAGTCTTTGTGAGTCCTAATGTCCCAGTATAGTGAAGGGGACGCTACACTGTCAGTGAACGCTGTCTTTCAGATGAGATGTTAAACCGAGATCCTGACTCTCGTAAAGAGTAGTGGTATAACTCCGGTGTCCATTTTCCCTCTATTTGACCCTTACCGATCATGGCCCCCCAATCATCACCATTCAAAAAAATTGGCTCTATCACTATCTCTCCACTCCAGCTATAGAACTGAACTGAACTTAAACTCTGAAAACTGAACTACACTGTTTCAATTTACTATGATATTATATGTAAAGCTGCTTTGACACAATCTGCATTGTAAAAGCGCTATACAAATAAAGATGAATTAAATTAAATTAAATTAAATTAAATTAAATTAAATTAAATTAAATTAAATTAAATTAAATTGAATTGAATTGAATTGAATTGAATTGAATTGAATTGAGTTTAATTTAATTTAATTTAATTTAATTTAATTTAATTTAATTTAATTTAATTTAATTTAATTTAATTTAATTTAATTTAATTTAATTTAATTTAATTTAATTTAATTTAATTTAATTTAATTTAATTGAACTATAGCTGGTGTGTAGTTAGCGCACTGGCACTATTGTCCTGTGGCTGCTGTCACATCATCCAAGTGAAGCTTATGTTTCTGTGTGTGTGTTATAGATCAAGTGTGCGGGTTTGAGGATATTAGGATATGTGGATTCACTCAAGACCGTGGTGACATTTTTGACTGGACCAGGCAGAACCATCTCACGCAGAACCCTAAACGCTCAGTCAATACAGGGCCCGATATGGACAGGAGTGGGACGAAAGAAGGTGAAAGTATACACAAATGCATCCTCATCCATTCACACACTCCAGAGTTAAAGCAATATTTTATTTCTTTCTACTTACTATTAATGATGAATTATATACAGTCATATTGAGGTACATAGCTCTGCTGAAAAATCCAGCTAAAACCAGCCTAGGCTGGTTGGCTGATTTTAGCTGGTTGACCAGCCTGGTTTTAGAGGGGTTTTGACCATTTCCAGCCTGGTCTTAGCTGGTCAGGCTGGAAAATGACCAGCTAAATCCAGCTAAAACCAGCTTGATCAGCCTGGTTTAAGCTGGACATAGCTGATTCTGGCTGGGCTCCCAGCCTGACCAGCTAAGACAAGGCTGGGAATGGCTGGAAAACAGCCTGGAAATGGCCAAACCCCTCCAAAACTAGCCTGGTCGACCAGCATAAACCAGCCAACCAGCCTAGGCTGATTTAAGCTGTTTTTTTTTTTTTTGTAGGGAGCTGATTTCTTACACTAAGTAAACTAGTGTCACCCAACTGATACACTATAACATGGGGTAAACTACATGTATACAACATGAAATTTTGGTTACTAGCATGTTCTCCAGTCTAAAGGTCGGGATGACAGAAGCGACAGTAAAATGACTCAAGTTTGGCTGCACTCATTGTCCAGCCTCACGCATCGCCAGCCCACGGTTGATGACATGATCCACTACAGTTTTTTCCAACTTCTGCCAAAACAATGTCTCCTTTTTTCAAAACTCTACACACAATTCTCAAAACTGCACACACAAAATGCCAAATGTCTTACATCTACTTCAAAATGTAACATTGCATTTAAAAATTGCATCAAACGGCAAGCACTTCTTTCAAAATAGTAAATGTTTGAATAAATCATATAAACACTGTTGCTCTAAATCTATAGCTCTTTGCTCTGTAGGCCTATATCTACATTTTAATCCAATGTTTTACAGTGGCAGTAAACTGCTGAGAGGAGTAACAGGTACACTAAACACCACGGACATGAAAAAACTGAAAATATTTATTAGGCGAAACATCATGGTTGTCTGCAACATAAAAAAAAACATAAACATACTGTATATAAAAATGTAAAAAAAATAGGACATATCTAAAGCAAAAGTATATACAGTACTTTAAAACAGTGGTTCTTACACTTAATTCACCAAGTACCACCTCAGAAAAAATTGTCTCTCAAAGTACCACCATAATGACTGGTATTGAAATACATAGTAGGCCCAATTAAGCGGCTACAGCTTACTACAAAACTACAGATTATTTCTTATTATTATAAATATTTATTATTGTCAGCCACATTAAACATAATAAATAGTTTGAACAATAACACACAGGTAAAAAAGGTAAATAAAACGTCAACGTTTAAATTAAAATGTGATTTAAAAAGTGAATTAATAATGGCACTGTTCTGAAAAAGTTCAAAGAAAACTGCTGTACTTAAATGTAAAGTATTATAAAGTAGCCTATTCATTTAAACCTGCAAATGTTTCTTAGACCTCATAAGTAAAGGTTATACCATATGTCATAATATTCATATATAACACTGTTTGATACATTTTGAAATATGTTGCATGTGTATTCATTGCCTGGAAAAGCGGCATGTGGCCATAGGGTTGGTCATCACACACTTTACAGTGCGTTTAGAAGAATTCATATATATATATATATATATATATATATATATATATATATATATATATATATATAAAAATATATATATTTATTTATTTTTTTTAATTTAGGATTTAGAAAAGGACAAAATGGGATAGGTACAAAACTACAAATTGTGGATGGGTGGAAAACCATTTTTTTTTTTTTGACCAGAGCAGCCCAGTGTCCCCTCACCTTTGACCTATACTAGACTAAACAGTGAACAGTGCAAAACAGTGCAATTAAAAATTGAGTTCAAGGCTGAGAAATAGATTCTGTAAATAAAGAGCTAAGAAGTTCCTTTTTGGATTTTGTACATCTTTATAAATCTGAAGAGAAACATTTCCGCATTTTGTGTGTGTGTGTGTGTGTGTGTGTGTGTGTGTGTGTGTGTGTGTGTGTGTGTGTGTGTGTGTGTGTGTGTGTGTGTGTGTGTGTGTGTGTGTGTGTGTGTGTGTGTGTGTGTGTGTGTGTGTGTGTGTGTGTGTGTGTGTGTGTGTGTGTGTGTGTGTGTGTGTGTGTGTGTGTGTGTGTGTGTGTGTGTGTGTGTGTGAATGAGAGGGATAGTTCACCCAAAATCACACACCTTTCATTGTTTCAGTTGCTTTCCTAGTTGAGTTTCTTTCTTCTGTTGAGCACAAAGGTAGATAAGAGAAGGATGTTGGAATACCCACTGACGTCGGTAGTATTTTTTGTTCCTACTATTGATATCAATCGTTGCTTTTTTTAAAAAACCCTCTGCAGAATATATGGTTTTGTGTTCAACATAAGAAAGAAACTCAACTAGGCTTAAAACAATGAAGGATGTGCGATTTTGGATGAACTATCCCTTATGAACTATCCCATAAATGTTTAGAACCATTTGAGTGTGAGGAAATGTTCATGCTTGGGTGAATGATCCCTTTAACATATGTTCTTTGTACTTTTCTTCTACTATAAAGGCTATTACATGTACATTGAGACGTCTCGTCCACGTCAGCCTGGGGATCGAGCTCGTCTTCTCTCTCCGCTCTACAATGTAACAGCTGCCCGCGGACCAACAGGGACCACCAGAACCCCCTACTGCGTTTCCTTCTTCTACCACATGAATGGGAAACATATCGGTGAGTCTTTAACCCTATACTCAAGTCATACCAAAAAAGATTGTACCTCTTAATTTGCATTAATAGTTTTGGGTACATTGTTAGATTTAACATACAGTAGGCAAAATAAGTATTGAACACGTTATGTTTTTTCCTGGGATTATTATTTCCAAAGGAGCTTTTGACATGAAATTAAACCAGATTTTGGTAAACCCCAAGAAATAAAAACAAAACAAAACAAATTTGAGTTAGTATGAGTTATGCGTGATAACAATGGAACGACACGAGGAGAATGTACTGAATTACGAAAGTATATTAATTACTTTATATAAAATGCTTTATTGGTGATGGCAGCTTAAAGATGCTTCTTATATGAAGAACAAAGCCTCATGAATTGTTCAGGAGTTCAGGAGTTTTTCACAGACTTCAACAGAGTGTAAAAATCTTGATGGTTCTGTGGGTCTCGTCTATCAAATCTGAGCTTTAATTTGTATTCTCAATTGGATTCAAGTCAGGTGATTGGCTGGGCCATTCTACAGCTTGATTTTCTTTCTCTGAAAGAATTTGAGAGTGTCCATGGCTGTTTTTTTAGATCATTTTCTTGATTAAATGTTCATTCTGGTTTCATCTTCATCATCCTGCTAATGTAGATGGACTGAAGCAGCTAATATTAATTTACAGGAAGCGCAGAGGGTTTCGGAAGAACTACTGAGAGATTTCAGCTGCTGTCTGGGCCTTCACTGCCTTTCTGCACCTCCCTTTCTTCATGTGTTCAATACCTTTACCCTGCTTCATTTCATTTTATTAAGCATAACTTAATTTGTAAACTAATTAGATTTGTTTTCTTTGTATATATGGATTTCTTTGGTTTTTACCAACATCTTGGGAAATTTCAAGTCAACTGCACCGTTATGAATATGTTTTCTGAGAAAAATGATGACGTGTTCAGTACTTATTTTTCCCGCTGTTGCTCTCGTAATCAAAGGGCATTTATTTTGTGCTTGCCCTATAAATGTTCTATTGACTTTCAAAGTGCTATTGGACGATTCAATTGCAGGGCTCAAAACTGCAATCGTTTTGACCATTTTTTCAAGCCCGGACTTGCATTCAACCATTTACCTAAAACTGTTCTTTTGAAAAATCATCTTTATTTTGAATAAGTTGAATGTCAGTAAGACCCAATCCCAATTCTACCTCATAGCCCTTCGCCTTACCCTCGTTTTGCACATTCGCGTGAAGGGATAGGGGTGTCACAATTCTCTTTAGCGTGAAGACGTAGGGCTAAGAGGAAGGTCTAGACACCCCTTGAAACTGAGATTTTTCTGGATCACACTCGATACCAAGGGGTAACAAAAATTTCCCAGAATACAGCAGCTACAGTGGGAATATGGCTACACATGGAAGTCAGGAGATGCACAAATTTTATTTTATTTTTGTCAGGAATTTATTATTACGAATTTTTACAACAAACAAGCACATGTTTTAATACATTCATAACCGTGTTCTTGTTTTATCGTCATGCTTTAAAAAAGCGCTAAAATAAAAACTGCTAAATTTTGCTATCTATAATCCATAATCAAAACTCCTGTATAGTAGTCCCACAACATTCTGACCCTCGATGTCACTCGAATCCCCTGTCAGAAAAGTCTAGGGCTGGGTATGACCTTTTCACAGTGTCCTTTTTTGTGTGTTTACATAGATGAATACGGCCACAATGTAAATGCACAGTACAATTATGACCTTATTGTCAAATTATATCGTTATGATAACATGATATATGCCTTTAGTGATTTGCTGAAGGTAAATACCAAAAAAATAACACAACTGGAATAATACAACAATCGTGATCGTTGATCTCATATAAAGCAAGAGATCTCGATGACAAATGATGACGTGTGCAGGCACTGTAGTGCTGTCTCAATTTTTAGGGGTACAAGCCCTTCCCCTTCACACTCTGTTTCAAGGGCCAAGGGTAAGGGGTAGGGTACAAAAATAGAATTTGGATTGGGACTAAATTATCTCTACGTTTTCATTTTTTGGGTGAGCTATCACACAAAAGTCAGTGTTTGAAATCTTCCTGCTTTGTTCACATGATGTTTTCCCTGTTGTATTCATTGAGAATTGATGGAATAGTGAAACTCGGCTTCTACATGACAAGTTGGAGGCATGATGATGTCTCCCTGCCAAAATAAATGTGTTTTCTCGTACACGTCTTTATACCGAAGCTTCTCACTGAAGTTTGGTTGCTCTGAAAGCATTCTGTTGTGCTGGAGCATTGGGCTGAATCTGTCAGGGAAAGTACAATGCTTTATGAGTTGCGTTCACTAGAAGGTCAAAGACAGTGAAGGACACAGACAGTCAGTCAGAGAGAGAGAGAAAGAGAGAGAGAGGTGATGTCATCCACACATCCATTACTTATTTATCAGGACTGTTAAAACATTAAGGTTTGTTTCAAAGTGACATCTGTCTATTCTCTCTCTTGTGCTTGTGTGTGTTTTCTTGGCACATTTACGTCATTCAAGCATGATTAAGTGTCAAAGTGTTGTAATTTTAAGAGAGAGTACAAAAGTGCACACAAACATTAAGTATGTTAAGTATATTATAAGTCATAACTGGAAAGGTTTAGGGTTAGTAAAGAGTAGATAAGAAAGAAATTAATACTTTTGTTGATCAATGCAGTGAAGATTAAATTGATCAAATGATCCTTCAAAAATAACCTGTTACATTAAAAAGAGTAACTGTTTTCATTATTGATATTATTAATAAACATTCCGTGTGCAGCAAATCAGCATTTTAAAAAGATTTGAGAAGGATCATGTGAAACTGAAGGCTAAAGTAATGATGTTAAAATCTTAGAGGAATTAACTGTAATTTGAAAATGTTTTTTTTTATGATATATTGAAATAGCAAATGAGCTGTTAACAGATATACTTACCTGATACTTACCTGTTGTGATGGTATGAGTCATTCCATACTAGTCCCCCTGCTATAAAAAAGGGCAGGGTGAGCACAGTATGGTGTGGAGTGTAGGAGCAAGTTTGAGTAGGGTGGAGCAGTAAATTGAGTAATAGTATTTCTGTATTTGTAGAAAGTAACGTTAGACAAGTGCTACTGATCTTGCATTTCATTTGTATTTTGCTGGATATTATTTTAGGGGGATTTATTTTTTCACTGAGCACTCTAAATAAATACCCTCTGCACCACAGTGCTAATTCCACTTCACCATTTTTGAAGATTTTTGAGGTTTGAGACCTAACAGAAAATTGTCTCTAACGCCTGTTCCCTTTAAGAGTCAGTTGCGCCGCGCCATGGTGCATTTGCTATTTACATGGCGGACTTTGTAAGTGCAGCGCGGGGATAAAGAATAAGCCTCCTCCATTCGGCCTTTACTTTCACTTTCCCTTTTTCTCTTTTGTGGATAAGGCAATGGTGTTTTATGCGCTCCGCTGAAGATATCCATTAGCCTACATAATTAATTTTGTTTGTTAAGCACAAAGATTTGTTTCAAAACTATTTCTGAATTCAGTTCTAATTTTCAACAAACAAATACATGAACAATAATAACGAAGTTATATCAATCACACGTCCTGCCCCATATGGTCCACAACCCGACAAGTGGACTTATAATACTTTATATAGATGGATATTTATACAAAAGCAAATTGTCATGAATAAACTGAAAAAAGCCCCCCAAGATGAAGAAGGCATGAAGGCGATGGTTTTTATATTTATGTTAAAAGTAATATATTTTGTAATATTTTAATCCTTTAATAATTTTATATTTGTTAAGGTATTTGTGTGTTGTTGTACATCATGTGTGTTTTAAGCAATGTGTGAACAAGGCGCACAACTAACGTGCTCTGCGCTGGACTTTAGACCTGCTCTCAGCTGGTCTATTGTGAAGTCTGTTTTAGTTCCTCAAAATAGCAATGCTTCAACAATGCGCCTTAGCACACCTCTTTTCTCAACTGGAACACCCATGAGTCCATAAAGTGGCGCAAACGAATTTGCTATTTAAACAACGTGCCGCAAATCAGTAAAATTATGCTTGCGCTGGTCTAAAATATGGCAACACATCAGGCAAACGCATCTTGCTCCTTATTGTGCCGGGTGTATGATAGGGCCCTAATGCTGCGTTCACACCAGATGCGAATGAAGCGTTGAGCGCAAGTGATTTACATGTAAAGTCAATGCAAAGACAAGAATACACATTCTGCAGGGTGATTCACGTTAATGAAGTAGCGTGAATGATGCGATTCAGGTGAATGAAGCACTTTGAGTTGAGTGTTTTGCACGTTTGACGTGCTTATGCTCGTATCGCACATTGCGCTAATCACTTGAGTTGAAAAAGTCTGAACTTCAGCAGACATTTGCTTTTGTAGGGGAGTGATTATGACGTAGTAACTGTTGTTAGTGTCCTGAGGTGGAAATCCTCTTGCCGACACCAACAGCTCATCAAACTTAGTTTAAAGCACAACTGAAAATTCATTGTTGAAGGTATAGTTTCTGGAGTAGTTGATGAACTACTCAGACAAGGCGCCAAACAAATATACTGTGTTTTTTAGCCTTCCTAGGGTACATTAAGCACAGCTACTCTCTCAATAAAATTCAAGTTAGCCGTTTAGCAGCGAAGCTTCAGTCAATCTGTCTATATTGTAAAGTGAATTTGACGCATGATAAAGCTAGTAAACTCAAAATGTTCATGAGTTTATTTACGCATGATTTGTTTGCGTCTGCCATGTCTAGTGTGAACACAGCATAAGTGGCCGATCATAGCGAACGAGGTTTATGCGATGAGAGGCGGAGACTTTTGAAGATGAAGGAGAGAGACTTGTGGTTGCTGTTTTGGGTTATCCAGAGCTTTATGACTTCGCAAATCTTGAATATCACAATATTATCAATTATTAAAAGTATATTAATACCAACAGCAACACTCTAGAACACTACCCAGCTGATCCAGTCGTTGCCTAACGACTTAAAAAAAGCACCGGGCTCTTTTTTTTTTCTTGTCAACAAAAAAGGCAGTGAGGTGCACCTTGCATTTTTGGAACATAAATGCGTTTGGTGTGATCGGCCCCTAAGGCTGCATCCGAAATCTAATACTTCCATACTATATAGTACGCTAAAAACAGTATGCCAGCCGAGTATGTAGAAAAACTGTATGCGAGAAGTATCCAGATGACCTACTACTTTAGGTAAGATTCTGAAGTGTCCAAGTTCCATTTATACAACTGACGTTCATACTGTATAGAACATACTTTTCAGATGAGTTGTAAATTCACATTCAGATGCACTGAATGCAGTCTACATTTAGTAGTGTTTACCTTTCTGTGTAATATTCATAGATAAGAATATTTCTCTTGCCTCATCTATCATCTTGGTCTTGGATGGATATTTTGTTTATCACAATGCATTATGGGATTGTCTTTTATGTTAGGGGAACATGTGACCCTACCCTTGGGGTCTTTCACATATGACACATTCTAGCATTCATCTGTACTACATTTTCATTGTTATATCTTTTATGGTCTACTGTGAGAGGGCATCTGTGACGGTAGCCACTTTTTTAAGATACCATGTCACGTTCAATTATATTCAGCTTTTCACAAAATGTGCCTTGAGATGTTGTGGTTGATGTTGTGAAGCTGCTTTCATTACAAGAACATGCGAACAGGTACTTAAGACTCGACCAAAACAAATTAAGTCAAGTAAAAGTACCTGTGCAGATAGTACCAAAACAGCTTTATAGAGATGAGCAGGCGATCATAGAAATCAGGTACAAACTTTCAGCTTTGTGAATCTAGTTGAATACATCAGGCACATTCTCCACTTCAGAAATCTGGTTTAGTTCTGGTTAGATGATTCAATTCAGTTCAGAATCATTGTTGAAGGGTGTGATTCACTAGAGTTCAGCTCTACTTACCCAAACTAAGCAAACCAAAGCAGACAGTGGCAAAAGCCCAAAACTCCACCAGTTGATGGAATTGGAGATATTACTGTACTGTAAATGTGTAAAGCATCGCAAGCAATGTATCAACATTTAAAATGAACACAATATGAAGAATTTTCCCTTTTTTTTTACTTTAAAGAAGAGAGAGGAGAACAAAACATCACTGCTTGAAATGTTTTGCAGTTTGTTTGTTTTTTTGGAATCGATGAAAGAGCACCTATTTTGCATTGAAAAGTTCATATTTTGCAAGCATAGTCCTTCAAGCAAACTTTCGATAGCAGGCCTGAAATTTTTTTTTTTTTTAAATAAATTATTATTTAATTTTATTTAATTATTTAATTACATTTTTTATTTATTCAGTCAGTACATTTCTTTTGTTTTAATTCATTATTATTAGTATTATTATTTGATTTTATGATTAATTTATTTTTACTTACTTTATTTTATCATTTATTTATGTATTTATTGATAGTTAATTTAATAAATAGTTAATTTCTATTTTAATTGAATTAATTTTACCTCAATTTTACATTTATTTTTATAATTTATTTGTATTTTTATTTGTTTGTTTACTTAGTTAAAATTCTATTTGTAATTTAATTTAGTCATTAATGGCTTTTTTTGAAGTGGTTCAAAGATCTGTGACAATTATTGAAGCACCTGTTATCTAACACACACACACACACACACACACACACACACACACACACACACACACACACACACACACACACACACTAACACACACACAGAGAAAAGAAAAGTTTTAGGGGTTGTTTTTGTTTTTATTTAATTATAATTGTTTTACTTTTATTTAATAATTAAATAAATTTTTTTATTTATTTATTTAATCCATATTTTTTTTTTGTTTTTATTCAATACAATTAGTATTATTATTTGATGTTATGATTTATTTATTTTAATTTTACTTTATTTTGTACTTTATTTATTTTTATTTTTTGTTTAAATTTTGAATTTAATTTAGTTTTATTTTAAATTTATTTTAGAATTTTTATATTTATTTATTTGTTCAATTTCTTACAGTTTTTAATTTAATTTAATTTTAAATGTATTTTATAATTTACTTATGCATTTATTCAAATAGTTAAGTTCTATATTAATTTACTTAATTTTAACTTAATTGTACATTTATTTTTTATAATTTATTTTTATTTTTATTTGATTGTTTAATTAGTTAAAATTCTTTTTTTTAATTTAATTTCATTTTTATTTAGTCATTAATGGCTGTTTTTGAAGTGGTTCAAAGATCTCTGACTATCATTGAACCAACTCTTATCTAACACACACACAAAAATACTTGCATGCATGCTTTAATTGGCCATTAATGTATGGAGTTAATCAGAAAAGTCCTTCAAGCAAACTTTCGACAGCAGGCCCAAAGTTTTTGGGTTGTTTTTGTTTTCTCATTTTTCAGCCTGACAAAGAAAGCAACCGAACTTCCGCTTTTCCCTTGGCTTTTTATCTGCACTCTCTTCAGACTTTATCAGCCCATTAATGCCTCATAAATTGCTCTCTCTCTCTCTCTCTCTCTCTCTCTCTCTCTCTCTCTCTCTCTCTCTCTCTCTTTCTCTCTCTCTCTTTCTTCTCTTTACCTGTGCGCCTTGGCTGTCGCTCTCCTTTTCTAATGAGACGAGCCCGTCTAATTATTTGCCAGTTGCCACTCATGACACGGGCTCGCAGTGGGGGGCGGATGGTGAACACACACATACACACTGATGTAAATCTCCAGTTTCAGCACATTCCACACACACACACACGCTTCAATCTGTTCTGCTTTCCGAAGGCATTTTGGATTCCCTGCTGCAGGCCTGCGCTGTATATTTCAAAGGCTATGTTTTATTAATTCCATTGCTATTTAGGAGTCGGGGAGGACAGCAGGTCCTTAATGAAAATTAAAATTGAAAGGCGAACGGCATTAATCATGATCAGAATCACCCTAGGGTGCACACGCACATAAGCTCATACTCAATCTGTCTGCTGAAGCTGGTCCAGACCGTCATGTTTGCTTGTGTTCTGCTTTGAAATGAGAGATGCTGGTTTAAAGTGGTAGTATTTGGACAGGAGGAACTACTGTGCTTACTGGGACCTCAGACTTGACAAAATGATTAAATGCTGTGGCCAGATGGGATTTAGATGAGCTAGGAGGAATGATGGTGGAGCTGGGATTGTCTATGTAGATCTTTGTTCAATACAGCTGCTAAACAATATTTAGGATAAACATGGCACATGTGTCACTAAGTGTTTTTCATTCTTTTATATTCCTTTTGGCTTAGTCTTTTTATTAATCTGGGGTCGCCACAGCGTCAACTTATCCAACTTATCCAGCATGTTTTACACAGCCGATGCCCTTCCAGCTCCAATTGACCTATACCACGTTTTTGGACTTGTGGGTGAAACCGGAGCACCCGGTGGAAACCCACATGAACACAGAGTAATATTTATTTATTTAGTTTGTTAGTTAATTTGCTTAATTTATATATTTTTTTACATTTTTTAAAATAATTTATTTAATTATTTATTTGTTAAGTTAGTTTATTTATTTATTTATTCAAATAGTTAAAAATAATTTTGTATTTTAAATTTATTTCATAATTTATTAATTGTTTTTTAATATTTACATATTTGTTTATATATTTAGTTTAACATTTTTGTTATTTAATTTTATTTAAAATGTATTATTATTTTTTCAATTAGCTTGTTTTGTGTTTATTCATTATTATTAGTAGTATTATTATTTGATGTTGTTTTGTTTATTTCCTTTTACATAATTTAATTTATAATTTATTTAACTGTATTTGCTCGTTTGTTTTTATTTATTTATTTATTTAGTTTAAATTTTCAATTTTATATATATTTTTAAATGCATTTTTATAATTTATTTAGTTATTTATTTGATTAACTATTTTTTGATTACATTGTATTTAAAATGTATTTTTATAATTTTATTCATGTATTTATTTAAATAGTTAACATTTTTATTTTATTATAACTGTATTTTTATGATTTATTTATTTTTATTCATTTGTTTTTATTCGTTTATTTACTTAGTTTAAATGTTTTAAATTTTTCATTTTGTTGAATTTTATTTTAAATGTATTTATTTATTCAATTAGTTTGTTTGTTTTTTTGTTTTTTATTATTGTTATAAGTTTTATTATTTGATGTTGTTTTACTTGATAAAATTTTACTTCATTTATTTGATAATTTATTTATTTGTATTTATTTGTTTGTATTTATCTAGTTTAAATGTTTAATTGATTTTCATTTAATTTTAAATTAATTTATTTGTTCAATTAGTTAAAATTTTTAATTAAATGTATTTATTTTAAATTAATTGTATATAATTTATTTATTTATTTATTCATTTTTGTATTTATTCAAATAGTTATTTTTTATTTTAATTTAATGTAATTTTTTATTTTAAAATTATTATTTAAATGTATTTATTTGTTTTTATTTGTTTATTTATTTAACTTTTTTATTTAATTTGATTTTGTTTAAAATCTGTTTATTTATTTAATCAGTAAGTTTGTTTTCTTTTTGTTCATTATATATTATAGGTTTATTATTTGATATTATGTTTTATTTAATATAATTTGACTTAAAATGTATTTTTTAGTATATTCGTTTGTATTTATTTATTCTTTAGCTTAAATTTTGAATCATTTTTTTTATTTAATTGTAAATGTATTGGTGGCCCAGTGGGTAGCACATTCACTTCACAGCAAGAAGATCACTGGTTCGAGCCTCGGCTGGCTCAGTTGCAATTTTTGTGTGGAGTATGCATGTTCTCCCCGTGTTGGCGTGGGTTTCCTCCGGGTGCTCCGGTTTCCTCCTACAATTCGAAAGACATGTTATAGGTGAATTGGGTGAGCTAAAATTGGTTGTAGTGTATGTGTGTGAATGAGTGTGTGTGGATGTTTTCCAGAGATGGGTTGCAGCTAGAAGGGCATTCGCTGAGTAAAACGTACTGGATAAGTTAGCGGTTCATTCTGCCGTGTCGACCCCAGATTAAAAAAGGGACTAAGCTAAAAAGAAGATGTTTTTTTATATAAATTTTTTAATTAAATAGAATTTTATTAATTAATTTATTTAAATTTTCTGTTCTCAATTTGTGTAGTTTTAAAAAGTATAGTAAACGTTCTTACTGTTCTGCTCTAGTCTGGATGTTGGTGTGATTCTGCTGATTACTGTGTTCTGTAATCTGCTAATCATTGGCCTGTGCATTGGCATGTGGGCGTCACTGTGGGCGCAGATGCTCATCTGAGAGGGCGGCACAGCTGGCTCTGCTCTCATTACATCAGATGCCCTGCTGAGAGACACACGTCCCCAATAACAGTCTGAAAACTGCGCTGGCCGTTAATCACAACCTCATTAGCAGGATGAGA